>NC_091589.1:18385572-18395572 GCF_042767895.1 Penaeus vannamei
GAGAGAGAGAGAGAGAGAGAGAGAGAGAGAGAGAGAGAGAGAGAGAGAGAGACAGACAGACAGACAGACAGAGGCAGATACAGAAAGAGAAACACAGACAAGCAGATAGACAAACACAGACAAAGAAAATGAGAGACAGAGGCAGAGGTAGAGATAGACAAAAACAGAGAGAGAGACAGACAGACAGAGAGAGTATGGGAGAATGTGTGTGTAACCCACACATTCTCCCATTTTGTGTATATCCCTATCTGTTATTCAAATGTGAGGTGAAATTTCTTAAACATCGTCATAGAAGTCGACTATGATGAAAGAGTAAAAGAGAGTCGAAGGAGAGACAACAAAAGGTGATAATTTTACCCGGTAATCGCCGAGAAAAAACTCGACTGGCAATAGAGGAGCCCGTCGGCCAAGCACTAAGCGCGTCCATTCGGCCAAAGTGATTCTTCCGACATGCAACTTGGCCTCACGGGGCGGGCGTCGCGCAGGATGGACAAAGCACAAAGGAACGGAGCTTTAATTGCAGCGTTTGTAGGGTTGGGTTCTTTCTTCTGCCGTCGACATCATGGCGTGTTTGCCGTATAAAGACCTTGCCATGGCCATAAATATCGTTCAAACGGCCCTCAACTGACACTTGCTATTTGCCATTTCGAAAGGACTTCATTATCGCTGCCGCGATTTTTTTCTCTTTCTCCCTCTTTTTCAATGCGGTTGTCACAGTAATGAAATTAATCACGGAAATTGTCTTTGTGATATCGCAGCAGGGGACGATGTTGCCATATGCAGTGCTGCAGCGATGGCCAATCATAATTCAATTGTGTTTATGTTTTGGTGACGCAAGACGGCAAAAACGGAAGGTGAGGGGGAGGGGCTTTCTTCCGTTACCTGTCACTCATTTTCGTCATTACGTAAAAGCGCTGTATCTATTTTTGTAGCCGTGAGCCATTGTCTCTTCAGATGGTTCATTTCCAATCTCGGTTTTTCCCCTTTCTTCCTCCGCTTCACTCCGATGTGCGCGTGTGTGAGAGTGTCCGTTTTTCAAGCAAACGTTTTTCCCACACTTTACATTCGCCTGGATCTCCTCTAGCGGAGCAAATGATTGAACTCCAAAATGTATCGCAAGTTGTGACAACTTTTAAAGCAGCAAGTGTACAAGGCAAATTTCATCCCAAGATTTAAAAGACAATTGATATAAATCATGTCTTAGATTTGATAACAGGGGCTTCTGGCAGATCTAAATAACCAAATCTTTTCCCCGTTGTGGTGAAGCAAAACGCGCCCGGGAATGGGAGTGCAAGACAGGAACTTCTTGCACTGCCTTATTGGTCGTTCTTGCAAGATGGTAATTATGATAATTCAGCGTTTATAATGATCGTGATGATAGTGATTACGATAATGGTGGGGAATACTTGGGTGAATGAAAATATTTTGCGTTCGCCATTGATGTTAATGGGAGAAACGTTATATTAAATACTAAACAGCTGTAGAGGTCATATCAGAGGTAGATTCACACGCATTGAAAAAAGAAAGAAAAAAAAGTTAATTCAACTGCCAAAAGTGTTTCCTATTTCAATCGTTACTGAATATATTTTATCCTTCAAGGATTGTCGTTAGTTACTTTTGTTCATGTTAATGTTCTTGTTACGTGGTAGACTTAAAAGCTTTGCTTATTCTGTATTCACTGAAACCGGAAACTTAAATCATTATATATACATACATATATATATATATATATATATATATATATATATATATATATATATATATATATATATATATATATATATATATACATATATATATATATATATATATATATATATATATATATATATATATATATATATATATATATATATATATATATAATCATTCTTAACAATAATTGTTTTCTCATAACCATCAGCATGATTGTTCATCTTCCTGCTGTCAATATTGTTATTATTATAATTATTGTTATTCTCATTATTATTATTATCGCATTATTATCATTACCACTATTATCATTATTATTATTATCATTATTATTATCATCATTATTATTATTATCATTATCATTATCATTAATATTATTAATATTATCATTATCATAATCATCATTAATATTATTCTCATTAAGAGTTATTATTATTACTATCGTTATCACTAATATCATAATCATTATCATTATTATTATTATCACTATTACTATTATTATCATTGTTATTATCATTATAATTATTATATCATTATAATCATCATTATTATTATTATTGCTATTACTAGTATTATAATTGTTATTGTCACTATTATCGCTATCATTATTCTAATTATTATTATTATTATTATTATCATAATTATTATTATTATTATTATTATTATTATTATTATTATTATTATTATTATTATTATTATTATTATTATTATTATTATTATAATTATTATTGTTATTATTGTTATCATAGAATTATTGTTAATATTATCATTACTATTATTATCATCATTATGATCATTATTATCTTTATTACTATTATCATTATCATTACCATTATATTTATTATTATTATTATTATTATTATTATTACTATTATTATTATTATTATTAATATCATGATTATTATTATAATTGTTGTTATTATTATCAATATTATTATCATTATTATTATTATTGATATTATTTTCATTATTGTTATTATTTTTTTTACTATTATTATTATTATCATTAGCATCATCATAATAATAATGATAATTGTTATTATCATTATTATCAATAGTACTATTATCATTATTATAATCATTATCATTATTATGATGATTTTCATTAATATCATTATTATTATCATTATTATCATTATCATTATCATTATTATTATTACTATTATCATTATTACTATTATACTCATTCAAAATATCCTCGCTATTATCATTACTTATTTCATTATTATAGCATTTATATTAATGATAATACTTACAATAACAATTATGAAAATGATGACAATGATAACAAAATATCATAATGGTGGTGCCAGTAGTAGTAGGAAAAAAAATAATGAAAATAACAATAATAATGGAAATCATAATAGTTACGATGACAATAATATTATAACAATAGCAACAACAGTGGTAATACTACAATTATATTAGTAATCACCATTATGATAAAATATGATTGTAATAACATTCATAATGATAACAGGTATGATAATAAAATATTAATTATAATGATGATAATGATGATGATTATAATTAACATAATAAAGGTAATAATGATACTAATGATAATGATAACAGCAATACTGACTGTGATAATAAAATAAATGATAATGATAATGATGGCAAAACAACAATAATAATTATAATTGATTTTCGAATATTATCATTATTATTATCATCATCATTTCAACAACAATCGCAATAATAATAATGAAATCAATAGTGATAATAGTAATAATGATTATGACAAAAATAATGGTAATGATAATGATAAGGGTAACAATAATAATAATAATAATAATAATAATAATAACAATAAAAACAATAATAATGATAATGATACCATTAATAATGATAATAATGATCATAATAATGATAATAATAGGAATGATAATATCAACAATAATTATATAACAATAATAATAATAATAATAACGATGATGATGATGATAATGATGATAATGATGATGAGGATAATAATGATAATAATAATTACTGATGCAATCATACCTGGATCAAAATCATGATCAAGGTAATAACGATAATAATAATAACAATAACTACAACAGAAATATAATAAAAACATAATGATAATGATGACGATGAAATTGACACTACGAAAGATTTTCTTTGCAATTTTGACAGTCGTAATAAAGATTATAATAAAAATAATGACGGTGATGACAATAATATTAAGAATTCATCATCATCATGGAGATAACACCGACGGGGGCGCATAGCCGTATCCATCCTCGGTCTATACCTGCGAAGGACCCTCACGATAAGCCGCCAAGCAGTGACTCGGCCCATCTCGAACTCCTCACGACAGGTTTAATCAATCTAGGTCGTCCCCCAGGCCTCCTTCATCCAGGGTTGTCTCGAACAGAGACGACGACCTGATGGGCAGGATCATCCTGAGGAGAGCGATCCAGGTGGCCGTATAGACTGAGTTTGCGATCACGGATTGTACAGGTAACAGGTCCTGTGCCAGTCTCACGGTGCAACCGATGGTTTGACGCGTGTTCCCGCCAACAGTACCCCATGATCCGGAGTAAAGGACTATTACAAAGGGTATCAAGACGAAACTCAAAAACACAAGATAATGTCCAGGTTCCATCACTATGTGGCAAACTGGCATTATCAGGTTCATGAAGACACGTAGCTTGGTCCTTCTGCACAGGAGGTACTGGCATCGCCAAGTGCGTTTATCGACAGAGTTCATGAGTCCTGCTGCCAGGCCAATCCGTCTGCTGACTTCCTGGTCTGACAGCCCAGAGTTATGAACTACACTACCAAGGTATGTAAACCTCTCTGTGACTGAAATGTCTTCGCCGCAAGCACGTACCGACCAAACAGGTTCTCCTAGCAAGTCCCCAAAGTCCTGGATCTTGGTCTTGGTCCAGGAGACCTCTAGACCTAAGGGATTCGCTATATAACCAACTGCATTTAGAGCCACCACTCAGGATTCCAAGGAGTCAGATAGAATAGCAACATCATCAGCAGAGTCAAGGTCGGTAACCTTGATATTGCTCAGAGTTGCTTCACAATGACTTTGAATGGTAATTTGCCCAGTATCCTGTCCATGCAAGTGTTGAAAAGTGTTGGTGCAATGGGCTCGGTATGCAGGACGAAGGTCATTTATCGATATGGCCTTCTAATTCCTCTGCGACTTCTAATATACAGTTCCTTATCCCTTCTTAACAGTGACCGAGTTCTGCGCACCTGAGAACGGTGCAAATCCCGATCCCCTGAAAGACGAGCCACACAACAAGCATCTATGGCGTCCAGTGTCTCCTGCGAGGTGAAATTCTGTATTGCTCTGGGGCGTTCATCAATCGTTTCTTGAGCTGCATCAAATGTTTTGCACTTGAAGGTGTCCCACAGAAGAACAGGGTCAATCAGATTGTCGAGCACTGCGAAACGACTAGAGACTGCCTCAGCAAACCCCCGTGCACACTCCCCTCTCCCTCAGACTGTCCAAGTGAAACACCCTGGGGTGATCATTGGACCGCTAGGAGTTTTGAAGTTGACCCGGAGGGTAGCCACAACCAATCTATGGTCAGTACCAAAGAACTCGGCACTCCTATACACCCTGTAGTTCTGGAGGATCCTCCAGCGAGTGCTACCGAGTATGTGGTCGATCTCCTTGGCTGCATTACCTGCATCGCTGAACCACGTCCAACAATGTGGGTCTGGGCGCTGGTACCAGAAGTTCAGCATATGACAAGATCAATGCAAAATGAGTGGTGGTTAAAATTAGCAGGGGAAATTCAAGGATTTGCTGATATAGGGAACCAGCAAGAATTTTATAGTGCCATAAAAAGAGCATATGGCCCACAGAGAACTGCAACTTGCCCCGTGCAGACGGGTCCAAACTCATCACTGATAAAAAAGAAATACATGACCGCTGGGCCGAGCACTACCAACACCTTCTAAACAGAAGCAACCCCTCTGACCCCACTGTCTTTGAAAATCCTCCTGAATTTCCCACAATTCCAGAATTGGATAACATGCCCACACGCCAAGAAGTGCATATGGCAATAATCAGCCTAAAAAACAACAAGGCTGCTGGTCCTGATGGCATACCTGCTGAAATCCTGAAGCATGGAGGAAATGCCATCCTAGACTCTCTGCATGACATCTTCCAGAAAGTCTGGGCCTCCAGTTGCTGTCCACAAAAATGGAAAGATGCAGACATCGTGAGCATCTTCAAAAAGAAAGGAGACAGGGCTGTGTGCGGAAATAGCAGAGGCATCTCCCTTCTTGCGACCTCGGGTAAGGTGCTTACCAGGATACTCCTCTCCAGGCTTCTTGCCCATATCACTGAGGGAGTCCTGCCGGAATCGCAGAGTGGCTTCAGAAAAGAACGAAGCACTATAGACATGCATGGTGTTCGTTGACCTAGCCAAAGCATTCGACACTGTCAACAGAACTCTGCTCTGGGAAATACTAAGAAAATTTGGCTGCCCCCTTACTTTCCTGGCAGTACTTAAATCCTTCCATGATGGTTCAAAGGCTAGAGTGACAAGTGGTGGCTCTAAGTCAGATCCTTTCTTTGTGGGTACTGGCGTAAAACAGGGATGTGTCATTGCGCCCATCATATTCAATCTCTTTGTGGCAGCAGTCATGACAATTGCCAAGCAGATCATAAATCCTGCAGGCGGTGTTCAAATATCTTACCGGCTAGATGACAACCTGTTTAACCTACGGCGATTACAAGCCAAAACACTTGTCACTGTGGAAGCAATTCAAGAACTGCAGTATGCAGATGACACAGCCTTCGTCAGCTCTTCCCCGGATGGGCTTCAACGTACAATTAATGCTGTAGCTGAAGCATACTCGCACTCAGGTTTAGCCATCAACACTGGTAAAACTGAAGTACTCAATATGGGTCAACCTCCTATCCCTGCACTCCTTATCAACCAACAACCTCTAAAAAATGTAGAAGAGTTCACCTACTTGGGATCTGTATTAAGTAACACAAATGATCTCTCAAGTGAAGTGCAACGGCGCATTGGTCTGGCTTCGGCATCTTTTGGTAGGCTTCATGAATTGGTAGTCTTCATGAATAGAAACCTCACCATCAAAACCAAAGTCTCTGTGTATAAAGCTGTATGGCTATCCATACTCCTGTACGGAAGTGAGTCATGGGTGTTGTATAGACGTCACCTAAACAAACTAGAGGCATTCCATACCTCCAGCCTGCAACGTATACTTGGTGTCAAGCGGTGGCACAAAGTCCCACATACTGAAATTCGCAACAGGGCATGCATTGATCCAATTGAGACCATCCTATCGCAACGCCAGCTGCGATGGCTGGGTCACACCATCCGAATGCCTGCAAACAGACTCCCCCGCAAAATCCTCTATAGTGAACTTGCTGAAGTAAGCCGAAGGGCCGGAGGACCAAAAAAAAACATTCAAAGATCATATGAAAACAACTCTCAAAAAATGTGCCTTCAATCCTTCAAATTTGGAAGTCCTGGCCTCCAACAGAAAAAATTGGCAAACCATGTGCCGTACAGGAAGTGAGCGGCTCACCACCGACTTCAATAGGGCTGCAGAACAGCGACGCCTTCGTCGCCATGCTCCGCAAAATGCAGGAGGTAACTTCCCATGCAATGCGTGTGGTCGCATCTGCAAGTCCAGGATTGGACTAACTAGTCATCAAAAAGTCCATCAACCATAACAAATAAACCATCCTACTTGTAATCATCTTATCATCTTTAATCATCTGTCACCAATCAAGATACGGAGTGAGGTCATCGATGTCTGCGACGGACTTCTATAAGCTAAGCTAACCACGAGCTAGAAATCCTCAATTTCTGGGACCTAGCAAGGTCCCGGAAAAAGAGGTTATTCTCGCTGCCGGCATCAGCTCTCGAACCATAGGGGCCGACAGACATCTCATAGAAAGCTCCATCACAGCCAGATACCGCATTGAAGTCAATCAGAAAAGTACGAATATCTCGCCGGGGACACCTGTCCGATACAGATGCTAGTTTGGCGAAGAACATCTCTTTCACGTTGAATTTACAAAAATTATAAGAATTACAGAATAGTAATATCAATAACAATACCTTTAGTGAAGATAAGATAATAATAACGTTAATGATAATATTAATAATAATAATGAGTTATAATTACTATAATAATAATGATAATAAAAAAATAATAATAATAATAAAATAGTAATGATAATAATAATAACAATAATATTAGTGATATAGCAATAATAATAGTAAAGATAAATGTAATAATAATAATAAAGATTATAATTACAATAATGATAATAATGGTTATAGTATTAACAGTAAAAATTATGCTAATACTAGCAATGACAATGGATATGATAATAATAATACCAATAATAATGACAATAAGTATAATGATAAAATAATAATAATGACAATGATAGTAATAATGATAATGACAATGATAATAATAATAATAATAATAATTCAATGCAGATAATTACAATAATAATAAGACTTTCATAATGAGCATAATAGTGATAACAAGTATGTTTATTACCATCATCAGGTATATGTGTTATGTTTCACATCCGTATGGTGAAGTTGCCCATATGTGTGTTTTGAGTGTCTTCATTGTTATGCTTAGATTAAGGTTGCATAAGTGTACTCATTTTTACGATATTCCTGGTTACTACAATTGTATCAACTTTCTTGATGTTAATTTTAAGGCCATATCCTTTACTACTTACGTTGTTTTCGTTAACTAAGTTTTGTAATCTTCTTTCAGTGTCTGTTATCAAACCTGTGTTATCTGCATACCTAACATTGTTATAGTCTACACCTCCAATCTTTATGGCTTCATAACCTTATACGATCTTGAGTATCACCTCACCATAATGTGAACAAAGGATTGGAAGGAGCACACAACCCTGTCTGACACCTCTTTTCATGCTCTTCCATTGTGATTTTCTTTGATCAGTGTCCACTGCTAACTATTGAGGTCATTACAGGTTTCTGATTAATCTACATATCTTACCGTCAAATTCTGTTCCCTAATAGGTTGAATAATACTTGGTGTAGCACTTTGTCTAAGGTATTTTCGTAATCTATAAAACAAAGGGTTTTTTTATTTGCATTTCTAGTTCCCACTTACACATGCTAATCATTATGTGTATAGGCATCTATAGTGCCTTTGTCTTTTATAAATCCATTTTGTTCTTGAGATATCTTGCTTTCAAGTTTGGTTTGGATTCTTCCAAGTATTATTTTAGGATAATTTTCATTATGTGGCTCATTAAGTTAAGTGTTCTGTGCTGCACTCGACTGCCTTTGCTTTCTTTAGTGTTGCTATAAAGAATAATTTCCCCATTTCCTCTGGTATGATTCTTGTACTGTAAACTTTGTTTGTGACCCTAGTGATTTTACCCATCATTTTCTCTAGTTCAGCCTTAAGCATTTCTATCATGAGTTCATCATTCCCTGGACTTTTCCCTAACTTCATCGTTTGCATGGCTTGCATACCTCACTTCTTAGAATTTTTGGTCCATCTATCTTTGTTGCCACTGGAATTTCTCTTGTATCGTCCTCAAAAAGTTTGTCTATGTACTGACTCCATTTGTGCAAAACTTCATTTACATTTATCAATTTTTTTCCTGTCTTGTTTTTAGTTATATCAGATCTTGTTAACCTCTTCCCTCCCGTGAGTTCTTTATTTTTTTCATATATGGCTCTACGGTTTCTTTTTTCTTTTAAGAGCTACATTTCTGCTCGTTATTTTTCTGCCTATTCCTCATTTGCCTTTATACTTTTACATTTAATCTTCAGGTTTACTTCTTATGTGTCTTTATCGCTTCCCTAACATCTTTCTTCCATCAGTTTGAGAGTTTCTTGTTTCATCCATTTGATTTAAGGTCGTTTTCTTTTCTTTTCCTGTTTTTTAGCATTTTAGTAACTATGTCCAAAGCTGTGTTCTGTGTTGCCTTTCATCCTTGATTTGCATCCTCTCAAACCTCTTTTCCCAGGCACTCATATCGGTTATGAACTTCTTACTTTCTTTTTTTCTTTTTCTTTTTGTGCAGTTCCTTATCTCTACATAGTATAGCTACATCTATCTTTGGTCTATTTTTTGGTATTTTTTTTTTCTCCTTTTTTTACCTTTATTTTGATATTTGATTTCACAAGTACATGATCACTGGTGCATTGAGCTCCAGGGTAGATTCTGGTTTGAATTAGATAATTTTAAGGGGTTTAATGATTATGATATGATTTATTTGATTTCGACAGGTGTCTTCAGCACGTTTACATGTCGCGATTAATATAATGATAATATTAGTAAT
>NC_091589.1:18438072-18443072 GCF_042767895.1 Penaeus vannamei
GGAGAGAGAGAGAGAGAGAGAGAGAGAGAGAGAGAGAGAGAGAGAGAGAGAGAGAGAGAGAAAGCAAGATAGAGACAGAGAGGGAGGGAGGGAGAGAGCAAGAGAGAGAGAGAGAGAGGAGGGGTCAGAGAGAGAGAGAGAAAGCAAGATAGAGACAGAGAGGGAGGGAGGGATAGAGCAAGAGAGAGAGAGAGAGGAGGGGTCAGAGAGAGAGAGAGAGAGAGAGAGAGAGAGAGAGAGAGAGAGAGAGAGAGAGAGAGAGAGAGAGAGAGAGAGAGAGAGAGAGAGAGAGAGAAAGAGAGAGAGAGAGAAGAGAGAGAGAGAGAGAGAGAGAGAGAGAGAGAGAGAGAGAGAGAGAGAGAGGGAGAGAGAGAGAGAGAGAGAGAGAGAGAGAGAGAGAGAGAGAGAGAGAGAGAGAGAGAGAGAGAGAGAGAGAGAGAGAGAGAGAGAGGTGCATACATCTATTTGTCAGATAAACTGACAAATAGATGCATGCATACATACATACAAACGTACACATATGATTGATAGATGAATAAGTTTATAAGATAGCAAAATAACGAAAAGGAAACATAATATACATGTGGCTTTGTATTTGTTTATGGACTGAAAGCCTTGACATAGAAACTTACGATGTGTGTTAGACTGAAAGACTGTTAGAAATGTGTGTAAGAAAGACTGCGGGATAGGCGATTCCTTTTCCTCAACTCACTTCCAAAAGCAAAATTAGATTTTAGAGAGTAGAGTGAGTTAGAAAAGAAGTGAATGCTAACAGACTTTCAGCTTTGAAAATAATGTCTTAAAACGAAATAAAAAAAAATGTTGATAATAACTACACTGGATTTTTTCAAATGAGAAAACTTACATTTAAAAATCTTGTTGAAAAACTTTATCAAACTATTAACTTTTCCCACAGCAATGAAAACTAATGCAACAACAAGAGTATGAATAGAAGGAATCTATACTCAAAATCACATAAAACATCTCACAAGAGTAATATCTCCAAGCACCTCAGATGAGACCAGAAAGGCCAGAATCAGGAAAACAACAACAAACAGGCACTCATGAAATGCCTTTTGAAATGACTTTTTAGAAAATAATCGTTGAATGGTTAGCATAAGTTTTAACAGACATGATATATGCAATCAGTCATCTCACTGTAGAGTTACAAAAATATAATAAAGATATATCCTTAGAAAAGTTACCCATGAGTCATTCAATTTCAGACCAGGTCCCTACAAAAAAGTAATCTCAAAATCCTGAATATCATTAGAATACGTTGATTGTCGAAAAGGAACGCTCTCTAGGTTATGTGTTTCCGCCCACTAGTGAACTCGTTAAAAAGGTTGTTTCGTCTCCAAACACATCTTGATAAGTACCAAATATTTTCACCCGTACTTGGGTGGACTAGAGTGAAACCAGAATCGGAAATATCGTAAAATGCGTTTAACCACAGCCAAAGATGAAAATTGTGAACTTAACCATACCCGATACACAAAGATAAGCTTCTACTCTACAGATCATAAATGAACAAGGTCAGCAACTCGAAATCAGGTCGAGGAATAAAAAAAAAAAAAAAAAAAAAAAAAAAAAAATCCACAAAAGCAAGCTGCCCCAATCAGAAACAGATCACCTGAGTCGCCAGATCTCAGCATAAGCAATGCAAGCATACACACTTAATAGTTTCGGTTATTTCAATTATCCTGAGATTAGTTTTTGTATGAGTGTTTACCAGCACACTCGAATGCTACCTCTGGTTGGTGACATGAAGTCGCACCAGAGGTAGTTACCCGCCAGCCGCCATTCGAGATAGGTGCCCGTAGCTCCTGTTATTTCTCTAAATAATCTTATATACGCATACCTGCGTTTGCTCTCATCACCTTCAGCTCCTACATGGCGCAGTGAGTAGGATGAGTACCGAGGATATTTCGGAGGTGCCCGTTAGCAACGAGGGCGTGGTATTTCTGCAAGCAACCAGTGAAACAAAAGATGGGAAAGCTGACCATGTGAAGTCACCGGCCAGATCACTGGTGCCTCCTATAGCATATCCTTGGCATTTCTCACCCAGCCCTGACTTCACCCCGACCCCAGCAAGGACGGCTTGGCCAGTAGCTCAGAATCAACGGCCACCGCTCCCACCGTCAGGGCCAGGAGGAGCGACCGTTGGCATGTCGCCGTCAGCCTTTGAATCGTGGGCCGTTAGTGTGGAGGACTACAGCAACATTTGCGGATAGATGCCGCCATTGGCCGCCTCCTACGTAAGACTCCTGTGCAGCGGCGAGGTACAGCAGCGTATTGACGCTCATGTGAACAGGCAGGAATTCCGGCTACTATCAACCACAGCAGCAGTCAACACTGTAAGAAGTGTAGTGATCGGGCCTCGGTGTGTGGTCGGTGCATGGTCCGATTTTTTCACATACTCGTAAGCTCCTAGTGACACCATATGTGCATACGTATCGAAATGTCGAGCCATGGCAGGTGAGTGTAAATTCCAGTGCCCTAAGTGCCGATGCTCCTTAGATGAGTACATGGTAGGTAAGAAAGTGGTAATGGGTCTAAGCGACCGTAGCATGAAGGCAGAAGTGCTAAGGTGCATCCCCCGCCATGAATCAGTGAATAACATAATTCGTACGTGTGAGGTAATAGAGTCTGCTGAAAAAGCAGCAGGTCGGAGTGCCGTAGGTAACGTGGCAAGTGTGTAGGCTACGCAGGACCCGGTCATGAAGTCCCCCTCCCCCTCCCCGGACCCCACACATATTGAAGTAGCAGCGTCAGGCGTATCACGTCGACCCAACGACCAGCAATCTTCACGTTACACTGGAGCCAGACGTGGTCGTAAACACTGCAGGGGGTGCGGGGACAGTGACTGTCGAGGAGACCGCCAATGTCGTGCCTTTGGGGTTGTTTGCCGCTCGTGTGGACTTAAGGGGCACTTCTGGCGCCAGTGCCCAACCCTCACCCCAAACGGCAGTGCTGTCACATCCAGTGCAGTGACAGTAGGGAGTGTGGACACATTGGCATCCTTGCCTGTTATAGTTGTCTGTGGTAACCTTCGCACCAGGTGCTCGACCATGGCTGTGGCAGACACTGGCGCCCAGGTGTCCATGGCAGGGCGCACATTATTGAACTATCTTGGCATCCTGCAGCACCAACTACAACCAGCACCTGTAACAGTCAATCATGTTGCTGGGGGTGGCGTGCATCTCCTTGGAATCTTGATCTGCCAGCTTGTGGTGGGTCCTGTTACTACGAATGAACGCACTTTCTTTGCAAACGGGGTCGAGCGTCTCTACCTGTCTCTCGGAGCATGTAAGTCGGTTTGTCTAGTACCGCCTGAGTTCCCATGCCACTCAGTATCCATCTGTTCGGTAGCACCCCTAGATATCCCACAGGTCCCAACACGTCCAGAGGAGCCACCTTACGAGCTGGCAGAAGAGAATGTGGACCGTCTAGAGAAATGGTTCCTAGAACGCTTTGGGCGCATGGTATTTGCTGTGGGACGTGCACCCCTCCCGGAAATGCAAGGTCCGCCACATCACATCCACCTGCGTCCAGACACACACCCACATGCAGTCCATGTCCCAGCTACAGTGCCACACCACTTATACGATGAAGTGCAACAACAGTTAGATGATGATATCAAAAAGGGAATCATTAAAGCAGTACCTGCTGGTGAACCAACTGAATGGTGTTCACGAATGGTGGATGTACCCAAGAAGGACGGAAGACCCCGTAGGACAGTCGATTTCCAGCGGCTCAATCGGGCGAGCATGAGAGAAACACACCACACAAGGCCCCCCTCTGACCTCATCACTAGTGTGCCAAAGCATACCTTCAAGACTGTAGCTGACGCATACTCTGGGTACCATCAAATACTTGACAAGGAGAGCCGCAAATTAACAACATTCATCACCCCATGGGATGGATTCAGATACTGTAGAACTCCCATGGGACATTGTGCTGCACAGGATGCATTTACTAAACGCCTTGATGACATAATCAGCACTGTGCCCAGAAAGATGAAGTGTGTTGATGATACACTGTTGTACGACGGGAGTATTGCTGAGGCATTCTGGCACACATATGACATCCTGCTAAAGTGCATGGAGAATGGTGTAACCCTGAGACCAGACAAATTTCCCTTTTGCAAAAGAAGCGTTACATTTGCTGGGTATGTTCTTGATTGGGAAGAATACCAACCCAGCAAGGACCTCGTCAGGAGCATTATGGAGTTCACAAGGCCTACCCGGTCCACTTTAACCGATGTCCGTGCATGATTTGGTTTGGTCAACCAACTGGCACCATTCCTGGCAGTGGCCCCCATCATGGAGCCCTTTAGAGAGCTCCTAAAGAAGCCAGTAGCGAAGTCGGTGTACTGGGACGAACAGCTGCAAGCCATATTTTCATCGGCAAAGGATACCATTGGACAGCCGGCTGCTGCAGGGTTACGCTACTATGACGTCTCACGTCCAACGGCCGCATTCACTGACTACAGTCGCCAGGGTATTGGATTTCTTGTCAGGCAACAGTACTGCCAGTGTATATCTCAGAAGTCACCACTGTGCTGCACGGGCGAGTGGAAACTAGTGTTGTGTGGTAGCAGGCACCTCATGGCTGCAGAAAAAAACTACAGTACCCTCGAAGGGGAAGCCCTTGCTATCGCATGGTGCCTCTTTCTACTGGGCTGTAGGAACCTCACATTCATCACCGACCACAAACCTCTCACCAGAATTTTTGGTGATAAGGAACTAAAGGACATCAACAACCCTCATATTTTGAACCTTAAAGAGAGGACGCTCATGTACTCCTTCCGTATCAAATACCTGAAAGGTAAGACGAACTGTGCAGCAGATGCATTGTCTCGGTACCCAGTGCTGTTGGGCCACCCAGAGGAGTCCGATGAAGCCGATGATGAACTGGTGTGTGCAACCATTGTAGCAGCTGCATCAGAAGCAGTTGAAGGTGATGGAGGGCGTGTTGTGGACATCCAACAGGTCGAA
>NC_091589.1:18450572-18453072 GCF_042767895.1 Penaeus vannamei
TTATTATTATTATTATTATTATTATTATTATTATTATTATCATTATTAATATTACTAGTATTATAATATCTTATTCCTGCTATTATAAATATTATCATTATCATGATTATCATTATCATTTTTTATCATCAATTATTGTCATCATTATCATTGTTATCATCATTAGTGCCTTTACTATTATCACCATCATCATTATTATTGTCATCATCATCATCATCTTTATCATTAATATTATCATCATTGTTATCATTATCATTATTACATTATCAGTATTATCATCATCATTCTTATTCTTAATATCATTATCAATTAAGACTATTACTATCGTTATTTTTCTCTTAATTAGCCCTATATTGTTAATACTACCATTTTTGCTTTTGTTCCTATAGTTCTCTTTTTTATCATTAATTTTGCATAAACAGGAGAAAAATCATCATTACCGCCATCAACATCACCGTTACCATATTTATCATTACCATCACCATCACCATTATTAACATTATAATCTGTCATTTACTTTAGCTTGTCATCAGCATTGGAGAGAGAGCAAGGGACAGACAGCGATGGAAGTTCATGGATTGGCTCGCCTTGACCCAGGCCCCAGTTTAAGAGCATGAAATGGATCCACGTTCGATTCGCGACAGAAATTGCTTCAGAGAGGAAAATTATTTTCTGATATTTGAGGTAAATTAGTATTTTATTCGCTGACCGAGGTCTATTCTCTCTAAATGATTCATTTTCAGATCATTATTACTTTTGTTTACTGTCCGTGAAGTAAATTCATTAATTGTGTGGATGATGCTTCAATGTTGCCTTGTTGCAGAGCTCACAAAAGATCAGAATCCACACAAGTGGATTCTGAAAACAAAATTTAGGAAAGAGTTTTCTTGGTAATTTAATTGTAACTCAGTGAGATTCCTTTGCAAAAAAAAACAGTCTGTACGAGAGAAGATCTAAACTGTACCCGAAATGATAACCAGCAAAAATATGTCATTTTGGAGTAAAGTCATTGTATAACCAAAGGCTATGATATAGCAAATGCACCATATGCTGACATTTTTTTTCCCATATGTGAAGTGAAGTGCAATGAATGGATGATTTAGTCGTATGCAGTTTAGAAACTAATTGGCATTACATCTATTAACAGTTAAAATTCTGATTCAAATGGCTCAAAAGGTATGCACCCTCAGATACCACCGCAAATCTAGCTAGAGGGATACTTAACCTATCCTAGCCTAACATGTAAGAGAGGCACATGCATCCACTCAACATTCGAAGGAAAGAAAAGAACTGCATATTTAATGAAACATGGAAGAGGGATATTGATATTTTTTGTGCAGATCTTGAAAGAGGTTCTTCTGAGACTTGATCTTGGACGCATTGTAAAGCTGATAGACCTTAATCTGTAGAAGGTAGTGAGAAAAGGTTTCTGCTGAATAAAAACGGCCTGTTCTGGCCTTCACGCAAAAGGCAAAGGGAAATTGCAGTGACCAGAGTCTTCAATAAATAATGTCCTTTTAAAGCTGTGGCCCGGGCGGAGAAACGAGGGGAATACCAGGGGACAATTTGGTAAATTCCTTTGGCTGGGCAGGTTTCAACGTTTTCCTTGACAGGTGTTGATGCTTGCTCTTGGTGGTTGGTTCATTATGCTTTTCAGTTCATGCAAGAGAATTGTTATGCATAAGATGTTCTGTGTGGCACTATGTAGTATCTTATTTAAGAGCGTAAATGATCTTGTTTATGTGGAAATCGTCATGAAACTGGAATATACCTGTCTGTGGAATGACACGACAGAATTGGCCTGGAATCTATGGTGTTAAGACAGCTGGTAAATCTTATTTTATGTATATGTATTGTGTTGCTCCTGGCATGTATTTATGATTTGTTTTATTTGCTACACTTTGTTTGTTAATACAGTTGAATAAATGATACACGTTTTGCATATAATAGATAATGCTAATGATAACGCAGTTTACTTCTCTAAACAAGAAAAATGTCAAGTGTGCTGAATAAACTAAACAGATGAATGGATAAAATGAACATCAAAGAAAACGGAGTACAACGAATAAATGAATGAGAATAGCAAAAAAAAAAATAATTATCTTCAGACGACTTTCCCACCATTGCTGTGAAATTCACACGAAAGTAAAACAATATTACATTGAATATTTAATACGAAGTGAACTTGGTGTCGGTATAATCATACGGCATAACACTAGCTACTGCATAGATAGTGAATAGTTTCGGTGACCGCTTGTGGGGTTCTATCCGATATAAATGGCATAAACACATACACACACACACACACACACACACACATACAGAGAGAGAGAGAGAGAGAGAGAGAGAGAGAGAGAGAGAGAGAGAGAGAGAGAGAGAGAGAGAGAGAGAGAGAGAGAGAGAGAGAGAGTAGTGGCTAGTAGCCTTAGGCCGCTTTCACACAAAGATGGCACGTCACACCTGGTACGCCATTTGAAAATAAACATCCGGAAATAAATGA
>NC_091589.1:18486931-18491931 GCF_042767895.1 Penaeus vannamei
GGAGTCTGGGGGCTTGCCTCTGGTAGGGAAATTTCTTATGGGAAAACTGTTCTTTTTCCCAGGCTGGAGAGGTAGAAAGGTTTGCTTAATTTGTATGACACTACTTTGGAATTTTAGCCCTATGATTTGGATGACATGACCATCACATCTTGAAAAAATTTGGTTTAAGGGCCAGGTGACATGAACATGGTGGCATGTTCATCGTGAGCATTTCAGCTGATGGGTGATGGGAAAGACTCGCCACAAGTGCACAAACCTCTTAAAGGTGATTAGCCTCATTTGGCATTTAGAAAGGGGCTTTTGCATTATTTCCATTGATAAACAAGTGTGGAATATACTGTCTGTGAGGCATGACCAGAAGAGTGCCAGCTCTAGGGAGGATGCCATTTCGATGCTCAGCATCATACTCCTGGCGTCCATGACTGGCAGTGCAGGTTGCTTTACAGAAAATTTAACATTACAAAAAATAAAAATACAGATAACAAAATGTTAGTTATTGTTGTTATACTTGCACAGAGTTATTCACTGACTACTTAGAGAGATTATATGGAGTCTGGCCAAGAAAACAGTCTATTATCATCTGGATAAAGTAGATAGAACAAATATGGATGTTGGAAAAAAACAAAAAAGCTAAAAACATATACATAAAAAGAGAAAAGATATTGTAAAGGGAAGGCATAGAGTCATGTCACTGAACATGAGTTTTTGTGTGCATCTGGCCTACATGCAGCACACCTGTCAGAGCAGCTGCTCATATAAGTCTAATGCCTGTCTTTTGGGCCATGTGACCCTCCCAGTACCTTGCTTGTTGTTGTGGAAGGGCATAGGAGACGGAGACTGAGGTCCAACCCCTTCTTTGGGCCTCAGACCTCACCTCAACTAATTTTGCTTAGTCTTTTCTTCTCTTTTTTCCTTTTCTGTATCTTCTTCATCCCCTTCTTCTATCCCATTCATAAGATGTGAGAGCCATGCTGAAAGGATGAAAGGCTGGCTTTGTGTCTGTCATGAACGGCCTGAGGGAACCATGGGCACAGTAATCCCTTGGTAGATTGCCTAGCCCTTACCCCTTATGGGAACCCTGAGGGGTAGACTCTTTCTTTTCCCCATTTTATTCAGGTTCACCATGGCCAGTAATGAAGATTCTTTACCCTTAATAGGGGCATTAAAGCTTGCCCCTTCATCATCTTGATTTTGATTGATTTTGATGGTTTTCTGACCCCTGCCCCTCCTTTGACCACAGCTCTAACCACTGAAATTAATAGCCCCTCCGTGACACTTACTGACAATTCTATTCATTCCATAACACCCACCCAGGTTATTATTCAACCTCCAGAAAGCACTCCTTCCTCTCTCCCAACATTCTCCTCTCCATCGCCTACTGTACGATCCTCTTCATTGTGTACCCCCTCTTCCATTATTACTACTCTTCATCCATGTTGTCCTTCCTCCCACTCCACTATTCCCCTCCACACCAGTCCATTTTCCTCTTGCCCTTGTCCTTCTATTGCCTCCACCTCTGCAAACCTTTTGAATGCTCTTTAGCCCAGCCAAGTGGGATTGGTTCTTTGTGAAACCCCCTGCCTATATATTCTGAGAATACCTTTCTCTTTCAACAGTGTCTCAAAAAACAAGTAGGCAAGGTTACCTTTTGCAGTTGCTCTGATCGTTCAGGTTTTGTCACAATTACATCTGAATCCCAAGCTTGTGCAATATTTTCCCTAACTGACCTCACTGGCCTCTCTTACTAACTGACCATTCCTTCCGAACCTCACCCCTCTCTTAATGCTTGTACTGGAACTGTTTCTATCCCCCCAAATGCTTGTCCTATCTACAACAAGGACTGGTCAGACTGTGAAAATGACGTACTTACCTGCCGTGCTGATTATGATGCAGTGGCAGTACCGTATTACACTATTCCTCCCAGAGGCCAGCTTAAGTCCCATGTCAATATTGGCAAGATTAGCTTCCATAGACATGACCTCCCTGATGAAGTTTGTATATTGGTGGATTGTCCTACTATGTCTGACCATGTCAACTCCTTCCTCGTCAGTGTCAGAAATGTAGACCAAACACTGTTGATCCACAGCCTGCTGCCTTCTATGTGCCCAACCTCGTTATGACCGTTCAAATTGCCCTACTTAGTCACATACATGTGCCGATTGTGGAGACTTCCATAATGTATTTTATAGGAGCTGCCCTGCCTATATACTCCAATGTGAGGTAGCAGTTCTCAGATTCAAACAAGGCCTCACTCCAGTCAAATTCGTTTCTCAGTCTAAATCCAGGTAGTGCATTCACTACCACTTGCCTGATACCTACCCCTTCTCATTTTATTTGTTGCACCAGGCAACCTAAATGTTCCACTCCACCCTCTCCTACACCTTCCTCCTCTTCTCCTCCTCATAAGAAAACCTTTGTCCTCTTCACCTAACTTAACACTCCACTCGCTCACCCACCTCCCAATCCCTCTGTTCCTACTTCTACATTTAAAGTATTTGCAGGTATCCATCCTCCTCCTCCCCAAGTTCCCTCCACAACTCTTCCTCCTACACCCACCCAATATACCCAACCCTCTCCCTCTCCCTCTTGAATACTCACATGAATCCCCTCTATCACAACGGTGTCATCCAGGCTTTTCCCCTCCAGACATTCTTCCATATACTTCACCACCTTCCCCAGTCCCCCTTTCACATCCCCTGGATTCATCTCCTACTTTTCCAACAACCACCTTTATTTTCCTTGAACAATGTCCTTGTTTCTTCCCCAGTCACAGATACAATGCAATTCACTCAATCGCTCTACTTCCATACCCTCTCCGGAATCGCTGCTCTACTTCATTTATTTCCCTCTTTTCCCTTTCCATTACCATACTTTTCTATAACACCCTATTATCTTTGACATCTAACCCCCCCCCACCCTCCTTGGATACTTCTCCTACTTTTCTGACAGCTATCTCTGTTTTCCTTGAATGTTGTTCCTATACCTTCCCAAATGACAAATACACTATAATTCACTCCAGTGGGTTAAGGCAGGCATCTCATGTCTTGCAGCAGCAGGTGAACAAAAATTTTGCATGTTTATCATATGTACACTTTTCAACAATTTTAATCTGAATTTTAGCTTGGGTTTTAAAACTTTTCACTTTTTGAACTTTTTATTCCAAAGTTTGGTTCAGGTTTATGATTTTCCCACTTTCTTTTACTGTTATTATTACTACTATTAACACTTTTTTTTTCAATTTCCTTCGCTAGTTTGGAGAGTCATTGAAAGCATTGCTGAGATATTTGTTAAGAATTTCATATTTAATATATCTTTTCTCACATTTTCTTACAGCTGTAGCCAGAGGGAAATTTCATGGTCGCCATAGAATTGACCTTCTTGCTGGGATAGATGATCGTGGGTAGTGGATTAGAACCATCTGCACAAATGCAACCCAGAACTGTTATGTTGGTCTTGTAATGAAGAGAGCAATCCTTAAAGACACTGTTTTCTTCCCAGAGTGCTGGTACTTTTCCTATTGATGGTAAGAGACAAAATCCAGTTTCATCAGTGTTGAAATTTCAAATGGGATCCTCCAGAGTATTGATGACATCAATTTCCTTAAAACGGTCAAAAGTAGAATGAAACCATTATTTGATCATTCTAAAAATGCTTGTGTAACTGGATGTGCCAACTTAACTGAGCTAGTAACATAGCTAGTAACTTCTGCATCAGATAGAAGAGTTTTGTTCCAGGTTTTGAGCTGATTCCATGATACCCTGAGAGTTTGTGCCTGTTTTAGGAATATTGTACTTCTTTGCAGCTCTTCTAATTGACAGTCTAAAGCTGAAAAAATGTAAACTGAAACCAAACTGACAACAGTAAAACACTTAAAGGAAAAAAAGTATATATATACCATTGCTAGTAGCTTCCACAAATTCATTGACAGGTCCCTGCTTAACTGAAATCTTGCCACCTCTTTTCAATTGATAATAAAGCTTTTTCTCTGGCAATATCTCTGGCTTGAATATGTATAGAGGGATTGAAAGTCTCCAGTTCTTTCAGTTGCTCAAAGAAATTGTGATCAGTCTCCCCTTAGTGCTAGAAAGAAATGGATGTGTAATTTTGGCATTTATTTGGAAGAGACTGTCAAAAAACTCATTTTACTTGAAAGGCTGACATTGAATTTTATCTGACTTAGAGGAAGAAGATAGGAGCTTGTTGTGGTGAGCAGATTTGAAAGATTTACATGAAGTAAAAACAGTTTGTTTTCATCTTGATGCCAAGTATAGTACTACCTTTCAAAGCCAATTCAATAATTGTCAAAAGAGAAAAATAGGGCCACTCTTATTCAAAGTTCAAAGGCTCTAGGTGGTTCTCCCATTAAAATGCATAGCATGCCAAAGCATAAATGTATTTCTTGTGCAGGTAAGAAAACAAATAGAACTGTTTGGATAATGAAAGCAACTTTTACCAGTACTTTTGGTGCTGAAGGCAGTGAATTACAACACATGAAGAACCCGAGTATTTACCCCAGGATTATAATAAAAGAGGCCATTGCCCTTGATATGTTAACCATGGAAATATGGGAGAAATTGCCTCATTCTGATTGCAGGCACAAGATCCAATTGTTAACACTCTCACCTGAATCATCGAGCATTAACCCAATGCCGCCAGAAATATGTTGTGTTCAGTAGTATTGTTTTGTGAAATGTCTCAGCAAGTAAGTAACTCTGCCAGTGCTTAACCATTATGGCGTCAATTTGTAGACCGTGCGACCTCATCAGATTTTCCCTTTACTTGTATTTGTGTGAAAAAAAATTATATTATTCATTTATTATTTTTATTACAGACATCATGATTACTATAATGTTATTGACATTAATAACAGCAACATTAGGTGCCAGAAAATATTTTTGAAAAACAAGGAAAAGGGTAAATAAGTGAGACAGGTAGTACTTGTAATTGGTTCATTTGTGACAGTACTTGTGGAGCCATATAAAGCAATTACTATATCAAAC
>NC_091589.1:18516931-18519431 GCF_042767895.1 Penaeus vannamei
TGACGATGATAAGGATAAAGACTGGATAGTTATGAATGAGGTTGCAGAAGTTGAAGAGGAAAAGAGCTTGATTAATGAATTAATTTTGCAAGAGGAAAGATCTGCTTCAGAACAGGGCCTTCAAGAGCCAACAGCGAAGGAGGGTTCTGATGAGAGCGTGTATTATAAGAGTTTGATAGATGCTGTAGCCATGGAGTATGGTGTAAGCAGTGATGACTCGGAGGAAGGAGAAGAAGATTGGCATGAAGATGATAGTGATAAAATGGGTGATGAAGAGATCACCTCTCACAGTAGTCAGGTCCTTAGGGTTGGCATCACTGACCTTGTCCCAGATAAAACAAAGGACTTCTCAAAGCAGAACAAAAAATATTTAGAGAAATCTCGAGAGAAATACCACAGGGAGAAAGTTGTAAATAAGGAAGGTAAAGTGTCATTTAAGTGCTTGAAATGTAATGAAGAGTTTGATATGCGAACTCAACTAAATGAACATAGGAAGGTACATACACGGAAAATTAGGATGTATGAATGCAACCACTGTGATAAGGTGTTCAATGATGCAAGAAAGTATTATTCTCATTTGGCTTTCCATGATCGGCTTTTTGAGTGTCGCTCATGTGGCCGTAGATTTTCACTCCTTGGTAACTTGAAAAAGCACATTACTATACACCAAGGAGCTCCAGATCAAGTTTGTGATGTTTGTGGTTTTCAGACCCTAACATCAGATCAGTTAAAGCTCCACCAAGAAGCCCAACATAGTGGTGACCACATACGCACATATACTTGTAAGTGCATCCACTGTGGGAAGGAGTATGTTAGAGAAGAGGCCTTCCATCAACATATAAGCAAAGGTCCTTATGTTTGTAGCATTTGCAATGAATCTTTAGGCTGTGAATTCCAGTTGCAGAAACATGTCCGATATCAACACAACCAGTGTGTATGTGAATATTGTGGAAAGTCTTTCAAGAAAAATTCACTTATACATCATATAAAATTAGTTCATAAGGAAGGTAAAGTTCAGTGTCCACACTGCCCCAAGAAATTCACTTACCGTTGCAAAATGCTTGCTCATATTGATGCCAATCACTCCATAGATAAAAAGTATAAGTGCAATCATTGTAGTTATACAGCTCGAACTGTTAATACACTTAATTTGCATAGGCGTAGGTCTCACATGGATCCAAACAAGCTTCGGAATTATGTATGCAAAATTTGTGGCCGGAAATTCTTCTTACCCTCTAAACTTACTCTGCACTACAGAACACATACAGGTGAAAAACCTTTTAAGTGCCAAACTTGTGGTAAAGGCTTTGCTGCCAAGTATAATATGATGGAGCATGAAAGATGTGTGCATGGTGAACGCATACAACTCAAACACCCTGATGGTAGTACCACTGTGCGTGTTGTAAAGCACCGCCGAGCCCCAAGAGCCCCAGGGCGCAGGTGTGACCTGTGTGGTGTTGACTTCCCTTCATCCTCTGCAATCCTGCAACACATGAGCGAAATACATGGGGCAGAGGCTTCTGTAGATGATGCTCTAACGAATGTAAGAACAAATATCAAGGTTGAAGGTCGGAGTGAAGAGGCAAACAGAGAGAAGTGCATGGTTGTTGACAGCCAGTATGAAGTAATGGCTGGCAGTGAAGATGATATCATACTAAGCTCTTCATCTGGCATGGTGAGCATCCGTGCAGATGCCATTCCAGAGTATGCCACTCATGTGGAGATTGATGGCATTGAGTATCAAGTAGTTCGTCAATAAATTGTTATAATTCTATTCTCTATAAATTATTTTTTTATTTCAAAATTAGAAAAATCAGATGTGTCTTTTATAAAGTTTCTTCATTATCACTGGGTGTATGTTTTAACCAACTTATTTGTGTGAATTGAAAAAGTTTTTGTTAATGGAGTCTTTCATACCCATATTAGATTTATTTCAGAATGTAAGAAATGGCAGTATGGTATGCAATATGTGACAGTGAAGTGTACAGAAATAGTTTGTTCCACATAAAAATGAGATACTTATCAGTTTTATTTCTTCAAACCACTTTCAGATTTGAAATTATATTAATTAATTAACAATTAATTCAGATACATCTACTCATGTGAGTGAATGAATAATGGTAATATTGAATAACATACTAGTAAAATTGTAACTATTAAAGTTCTCTGATCAAAAAGTAAATGCAAATCAGGGAACTGAATAAATGGAATAAAATGTGTCCTGTAGAAGAGACAATTTTGAAGTATTCAGGGATGATTTACATAAAGAAAAGAGGATCTGTAAGCATATTTGAAATGAAACTGTTTAATTAAGATTAATTTTTAATGCTCAGAAACAGGCATTTCACTTTATGTAACTAGATAATTATTACATTTTTTTAATACACTTCACTTGGAGCACAATTCGTCATATGGCAATTATTGCTGTAATGAATATTTACAAATTGAAGCAAACTAATGGGTGTTATTTTTTTTTACGAAAAAGATCAATTGCACCCTC
>NC_091589.1:18536931-18561931 GCF_042767895.1 Penaeus vannamei
ATGGTAACAAAAGCAATTGCAAGGGTAATATAACAAGTAACAATGATAAGTAACAGTAATGATGATAATAGTAAGGAGAATAAATATGATAATGATAATGATGATATTAGTAGTAGTAATAACAATAAAAATAATAGCAGATAATGATGTTAGTGCTAATAACGATAACAATATTGATAAGTAATAATGAAAATAATGATAATGATATAAATAATAATGATAATAACGATAAAAATATTGATAAAAGTAATAGTAATAGTAATGATAATAACAACAATAAGAAGAATTAAAATATTAACAAGCAGAAATATGATAAAAAAGCCACATTGCACAAACCAGTGTTATATAGTCCTAACATATACGGAACTATACTTTGGTAAAACAGGAAAGTTATCCATGTAAATACGTTTAACGAAGTATTCCCGATTAGGTTCGATTTCCCGTTTTCTGTATTAATGTCTAGAGGTATGCACTGTTCCAACATGCATCCAGATGCCAGATACGAAATTATAATATGGTAAAATCTGCGGATTGTAAAGATGTATGAATATTTGTTTTGCGAGACGGATGGTCCGGCCAAATGAAGCATGGATTTGTTATTGTTTTAATTACACATTAATTGTTATATTTATTTAATTTCATATTTTTTCTATTAATAATAAACTATTGTTATTGATAGCTGTTTTTTTATGAATCCTGTGGTTATTGGAAATGATGAATTAACTTTACGAAGATTTACGAAGGAAATTGCTTCATATGCAAAGAGAGATAATAACTAATGATGAGTATAATGAACAATAATGAAAATGATCAATGAATAATGACTAATAACTACTCCTAGGTATAACATATGGGGGCCTGACCATACGAAACTGAAACATTGTAATTATTTTCTTTTTTGGATGTTTTATAAATTCGCTTTGCATTAATCATGAGTGCATTTAAGTTCGACGAGTTTGTAGAAAGTCCTTCATTGGAGGCTATTGAGCATTGTGAAGGAAAGAAAGCCAACTGGGTTCAGTTAGCTCGGCATTTTAATGTAACAATTCGAGCAGCATGGCGTAAGAATGAAATTAAGAAAGCGGTAATTGCTCATTTAGTATCATCTGGCCTGCTTGAAGATGACGCATTGATGTGTGATTCTGATGATAAGACTTTACGGGTAATGGAAACTGAGCTGGAAAGGGAGAAGATGAAAGACACAGAAAGAGAGCGAAATTTTCAGTTGCAATTAATGGGAAGAAAGAGGGAGCTACAGTTGCAGGAGCTTGATTTTGATCCCTCCAGGGGTATTAGGTTTGTCCCAAATTTTGATGAATCTGACTCAGAGGATTTTTTTCGGGCAGTTTGAGCACGTGGCAAGCACTTTGAAATGGCCACGTGACTACTGGCCCATACTCATTCAGTCGAGTCTGAAAGGAAAGGGGCGCTCTGTCTATCCCTCTCTGGCTGGATCACATCAGTCCGAGTATGACACCATGAAGGATGCAATTCTTAAAGCGTATCAGCTAATTGCTGAGTATTATAGAAACCGTTTTCGAAATTGTATTAAAGAACAGAACAAGTCATTTGTAGAGTATATGCATAAAATTTCTAAACTGCAAACTCGTTGGTTATCTGCAAGTAACGTCAATGATTATAATAGATTAAATGAACTTTTGTTGTTGGAACAATTCATAAGGGGAGTGTTGCCAGAAATTTATATGTACCTGCTGGAGCGTGAAGTCAGTGCCGTTGAAAGAACAGCTTTGTTAGCTGAGAATTTTAACTTGATTTCTAAAAGTAAAGTAAATGTAAGTAAATGCTCTCACCCCTCCGCATTCGCTCCGTCTGTAGATGGTAAGTCTGTTGGGTAGAATAGCTTGAATTCTGACTTTGTGGCAAAGAAAAGTGGCTATGGTGAAGGGACGGGTTCTGGATGGTCGTCTGGATGTTTTTACTGTAAGAAAACCGACCATATTAAGGCAAATTGCCCTAAATTAATGAGGAAGAAACATGTGTCAGAGCCTAAACCTGTAGCTAATTACACCTCTGTATCAACAGACAATGTCCAGGATCTGTCGCAGCGTGCCTCGAGCGATCATGATTCATTTCAGCCTTTCATCTTCTCTGGTTCCGTGGCCGTAGAAGAAGCTGGTCCTTCTGTTCCCGTGCCTGTATTTCGTGATACTGGTGCTTCACATAATGTCGTTTTGAAGGAGGCAGTTCCTTTTCTGGAGGATGCATACACTGGGAAGTATGTGGAAGTGGAAGGTTTTGGAGGGTGCGTTACAGTGCCCCTTTGTAAGCTTTATCTGAGGGCTGATTTGGTGAGTGGACCTGTTGTAGTAGGTGTTCATGATTCGTTGGCTATTAAGGGAGTATAATTTTTGATGGGGAATGATATCGCGGGGATTCGACGGCTGCCTAATCCTGTTGTTTGTCCGTCCCCAGTTGCTTATGATCCTGCTATAGATGTTGCAAGAATTAATCCAGGACTTTTTCCAGCATGTGCTGTAACGAAAAGCCAGGCGAAGAAGTTGCTAAGGCTGTCTGCTAGAAGTGTTGGTCAGGATGAGCTTGGTCTTCAGTGTCTATTTGGTGATGCTGCTGCTGTTGAGGTAAATAATGAAGCTGCTGTTGAGGTAAATAATGAAGCTGCTGTTGAGGTAAATAATGAAGCTGCTGTTGAGGTAAATAATGAAGCTGCTGTTGAGGTAAATAATGAAGCTGCTGTTGAGGTAAATAATGAAGCTGCTGTTGAGGTAAATAATGAAGCTGCTGTTGAGGTAAATAATGAAGCTGCTGTTGAGGTAAATAATGAAGCTGCTGTTGAGGTTAATAATGAAGCTGCTGTTGAGGTAAATAATGAAGCTGCTGTTGAGGTAAATAATGAAGCTGCTGTTGAGGTAAATAATGAAGCTGCTGTTGAGGTAAATAATGAAGCTGCTGTTGAGGTAAATAATGAAGCTGCTGTTGAGGTAAATAATGAAGCTGCTGTTGAGGTAAATAATGAAGCTGCTGTTGAGGTAAATAATGAAGCTGCTGTTGAGGTAAATAATGAAGCTGCTGTTGAGGTAAATAATGAAGCTGCTGTTGAGGTAAATAATGAAGCTGCTGTTGAGGTAAATAATGAAGCTGCTGTTGAGGTAAGTATTGAAGCTGCTGTTGAGGTAAATAATGAAGCTGCTGTTGAGGTAAATAATGAAGCTGCTGTCGAGGTAAATAATGAAGCTGCTGTCGAGGTAAATAATGAAGCTGCTGTTGAGGTAAATAATGAAGCTGCTGTTGAGGTAAATAATGAAGCTGCTGTCGAGGTAGATAATGAAGCTGCCGTTGAGGTAAATAATGAAGCTGCTGTTGAGGTAAATAATGAAGCTGCTGTTGAGGTAAATAATGAAGCTACTGTTGAGGTAAATAATGAAGCTGCTGTTGAGGTAAATAATGAAGCTGCTGTCGATGTAAATAATGAAGCTGCTGTCGAGGTAAATAATGAAGCTGCTGTTGAGGTAAATAATGAAGCTGCTGTTGAGGTAAATAATGAAGCTGCTGTTGAGGTAAATAATGAAGCTGCTGTTGAGGTAAATAATGAAGCTGCTGTTGAGATAAATAATGAAGCTGCTGTTGAGGTAAATAATGAAGCTGCTGTTGAGGTAAATAATGAAGCTGCTGTTGAGGTAAATAATGAAGCTGCTGTTGAGGTAAATAATGAAGCTGCTGTTGAGGTAAATAATGAAGCTGCTGTTGAGGTAAATAATGAAGCTGCTGTTGAGGTAAATAATGAAGCTGCTGTTGAGGTAAATAATGAAGCTGCTGTTGAAGTAAATAATGAAGCTGCTGTTGAGGTAAGTAATGAAGCTGCTGTTGAGGTAAATAATGAAGCTGCTGTTGAGGTAAATAATGAAGCTGCTGTTGAGGTAAATAATGAAGCTGCTGTTGAGGTAAATAATGAAGCTGATGTTGAGGTAAATAATGAAGGTGCTGTTGAGGTAAAAAATGAAGCTGATGTTGAGATAAATAAGGAAGCTGTTGTTGAGGTAAAAAATGAAGCTGCTGTTGAGGTAAATAATGAAGCTGCTGTTGAGGTAAATAATGAAGCTGCTGTTGAGGTAAATAATGAAGCTACTGTCGAGGTAAATAATGAAGCTGCTGTTGAGGTAAATAATGAAGCTGCTGTTGAGGTAAATAATGAAGCTGCTGTTGAGGTAAATAATGAAGCTGCTGTTGAGGTAAATAATGAAGCTGCTGTTGAGGTAAATAATGAAGCTGCTGTTGAGGTAAATAATGAAGCTGCTGTTGAGGTAAATAATGAAGCTGCTGTTGAGGTTAATAATGAAGCTGCTGTTGAGGTAAATAATGAAACTGCTATCGAGGTAAATAATGAAGCTGCTGTCGAGGTAAATAATGAAGCTGCTGTTGAGGTAAATAATGAAACTGCTGTTGAGGTAAATAATGAAGCTGCTGTCGAGGTGAATGAAGTTGCTGCTGTTGAGGTAAATGAAGTTGCTGCTGTTGAGGTAAAAAATGAAGCTGATGTTGAGATAAATAAGGAAGCTGTTGTTGAGGTAAATAATGAAGCTGCTGTTGAGGTAAATAATGAAGCTGCTGTTGAGGTAAATAATGAAGCTGCTGTTGAGGTAAATAATGAAGCTACTGTCGAGGTAAATAATGAAGCTGCTGTTGAGGTAAATAATGAAGCTGCTGTTGAGGTAAATAATGAAGCTGCTTTTGAGGTAAATAATGAAGCTGCTGTTGAGGTAAATAATGAAGCTGCTGTTGAGGTAAATAATGAAGCTGCTGTTGAGGTAAATAATGAAGCTGCTGTTAAGGTAAAGAATGAAGATGCTGTTGAGGTAAATAATGAAGCTGCTGTTGAGGTAAATAATGAAACTGCTATCGAGGTAAATAATGAAGCTGCTGTCGAGGTGAATGAAGTTGCTGCTGTTGAGGTAAATGAAGTTGCTGCTGTTGAGGTAAATGAAGTTGCTGCTGTTGAGGTAAATGAAGTTACTGCTGTTGAGGTAAATAAAGTTGCTGCTTTTAAGGTAAATGAAGCTGCTGTTGTGGTAAATGAAGTTGCTGTTGAGGTAGGTAAATGAAGTTGCTGCTGTTGAGGTAAATGAAGTTGCTGCTGTTAAGGTAGATGATGACGAAGCTGTTATTGAAGGAACTGACGATGTTGGGGAAGTAATTAACGTTGATGAGGTTCCTATAACCATTAGAATGCTAATTGAGGCCCAGAAATCTGATGAATCCCTAAGGTCACTACGTAATACAGCCGTGTCAAAATCAGAGGTTCAGTCATTGCCATCAGGGTATTATCTAAATTCAGGGATATTGATGAGGAAATATAGACCACCTGAAGTACCGGCAACCGATTCGTGGCATTAAGTTTTTCAAGTGGTGGTACCAACTTGTTATCGATAAAGTCCTCAGATATTTCAATTGGCCAGGTGTTACGTCAGATCTAAAGATATATTGTAGAACTTGTGATATCTGTCAAAGGGTTGGTAAACCTAACCAAGTTATCCCACCTGCACCTCTTAAGCCTATCCCTGCATTTGAGGAACCATTCTCAAGGGTATTAATTGATTGGGTTGGACCTCTTCCCAGAACAAAGTGCGGAAATAGGTTTTTACTTACCCTCATGTGTACCAGTACTAGGTACCCCGAGGCAGTTCCTTTGAAACGAGTTACATCTCGTACTATCGTCCCTGTCTTGATCATTTTTTTACACAGTATGGTATGCTACGTGTATTGCAGTCCGATCAGGGAAGTAATTTTTGGTCAGTTATGTTTCAGGAAGCAATGAAATTGTTATACGTTAAGCAGTATAGTGCCACAGCTTATCGGCCACAGACGCAACGTGCCCTTGAAAGGTACCATCAAACACTTAATAGTATGCTCACGAAATGTCATGAAACGGGCAGTGAATGGGATCTAGGAGTGCCTTTAATGTTGTATCCTATAAGATGTACTAAGCAGGAGAGCCTCGGGTTTTCACCATATGAATTGTTATTTGGGAGAGACATCCGCGAACCCATGAAATTATTGTGTGAAAGCTGGATAGGTATTGAAAATTCAGGGTCTCTAAGTGATTATGTGGTAAAAATGAAGACCAGATTGCAACATCTTCAAGAATTTGCTCATAAGAATTTAGAAAGAGCACAGTGCTCAATGAAGGGAACATATGATATAAATGCAGTTGAACGAGAATTTGGTATTGGGGGAAAAGTGATACTGTTTTTACCTGTTAGAAACCATTAACTGCAAAATATCAGGGACCTTTCAAAGTGTTGGAGAAAATTAATGACATTATGTAATTGCTACTCCGGGTCGCAGGAAAAAGAAAAGGGTGGCTCCCATCAATCTCCTTAAGAAATATCACTCACGTAGACCGGAAGCTGCCAGTGCCTTGTGTGTGATCTCTGGTCCTGAGGAGCGGGGCTATTCCTGTCAAGCAAGCACCTTATAGAATGTCTCCTTATAAAGCAAAAATTATGGAAGAGGAGGTAAGCTTTCTACTCAAAAATGGTCTTGCAGAACTTTGTGCGAGTGAGTGGGCATCACCCTGCGCACTTGTGCCAAAATCTAAGGGTTGGAGAATAGTGACAGACTATAGGAGGATTAATGAACTCACAAAAGGGGACTGCTATCCTTTACCTAGAATATTGGATATGATAGATGCCATTGGGGAGTCCAAGTTCATCACTGTAATTGATCTCCTGAAGGGCTATTATCAGGTGCCCTTATCACCTGAGGCGAAGCAGATAACAGCGTTTGTGACCCCTAATGGGCTTTATAACTATTGTGTACTTCCATTTGGTTTGAAGAACGTGCTTAGCTCATTTCAGCGGCTGAAGGGTTCGATAATATGGGGTCTCAAAGGGGTAAAGTTATACATAGATGACCTTGTAGTTTACAGCCGTAACTGGGAGGACCATGTAGCAACACTGCGATCCCTCTTTGAAGGCCTTCAAGATGCAGGGCTCACTGTTAATTTGGTCAAGAGTTAGTTTGCACAAACTAAGGTGAGGTATCTCGGTCACGAGGTTGGGGGAGGAGAGGTTGCTCCAGTTAAAGCCAAAGTCGAAGCTATCGATGAGTTACTTGTACCTAAGAATAAAAGAGCAGTTCAAAGATTCATTGGTATGGCTGGGTACTACCGTAGGTTTTGTCCAAACTTTGCTGACGTAGCCAAACAATTAGCAAATCTTTTGAGTCCTAAGAAAGAATTCAAATGGACTGTTAAATGTCAGGAGTCTCAGTATATTAAAGAACTTTCTAATGTGTGAACCTGTCTTAAGGTCTCCAGATTTTGATAAACCTTTTACCCTCCAGGAAGATGCCAGTGACATGGCTGCAGGATCAGTTTTGTTGCAGGAAGGAAAACACAGGGTTCTGCACTCGGTCTGTTACACGTCTGCGAAGTTCAAGCCTAACCAAACTCACTATAGCACGATAGAAAAAGAAGCTGCCGCTCTTCTCATGGCTCTTGAAAAGTTTGATAACCCACTTCAGTTCGTTATGAGAATGAAAAACAAAAACCATCGTTTGACAAGGTGGTACTTAGCGTTGCAACCTTACAATCTGGTGGTAAAGCACATAAAAGGTCGCAATAATATAATAGCGGATAGTCTCTCCAGACCAGGTTAATGAGTATAAAACCCGATGGGTTTATCATTGCGGTGGGGGTGTTATATAGTCCTAACATATATGGAACTATACTTTAGTAAAACAGGAAAGTTATCCATGTAAATACGTTTAACGATGTATCCCCGATTAGGTTCGATTTCCCGTTTTCTAGTGATCAGCTATTTTTGACAGTTCTGGGTATGGGCAGGGTTGCCAAAATGCCGTAATTCGGTCCATTTGCAGTAATTTTTACTCTACGGATCGACCTTACTCCTGCCGTAACCTCGTACGGCAAGAGTGAGGTAATATTACCTCACTCATTATTTGGTACAAATTATGGTGATTTTGCCTAATTTGTCTTTTTACAATATAAAGTGATGTGTAAAGTATGCATGGAAGACTTAAAAGCCGTTCTAACATTTGTGTATTTCCCATGGTATATCATTCATTTGCATTTCGAGATCTCCGTTTTAATGAGCTTTCATGCAAGTCGAACGTTAGATCTACTCACGAATATGAGAATGGTACGATTGTAGTATTGTAGGCTTCTCGACAAGAGTTAAACATAGAGGAATGAAACAATGCCATCAAAGGATAATGAAATACGTATATTGAGACTGAGGTGTTTATCAATGAAATGTTGATCAAGCAGAATGCCGCCAAAGACATAATTTAAAGACGGCTGGCTGCACACAAAGGACTCTAAACCGTGACTGAAGGTTGATGAGGATTCCTGCAAGGCTCTCTGCAAGATTGTCGCTCCACCTTTACCGCAGAAATCTATCCAATCTTCATTCCACCTGTTTTCAATATAAGCCACTCCCGCGTCATCACCCTCCAACTCCATAAAAAAATATAGAGTATTAGTTAAGTTAAAACATGCGCACATTTGAAGCATATAGTATTATATACAAGCTGCTTTTAAAAAACGGTTATTTTTGGCCTAAATGCTTTGGTGAGACCCGTTGTATATTGAAGAAATAACTAAAATATTTCAATTGAATACATAAGCAGACGAATATCTTTGAACATCATGCAGTAATTTCAATATGTTAGTAAGCTTTGAAGGTTCCTTAAAATGTAAGGCCTTAAGCTATAGCTCGTTTATCACATAAATACGACACTATGAAAAGAGATGCACACTCCTGGGTGTAACTGTGTTTGAATAGTGTTACATGTGATCCCCTTCGTATTGTTATAATGCATGCATTTCGGTGTTTCCTAGAATTGTGGATCACGTTTACATGGGGTGGGGATGCATGAGGAACAAATGCTATGTGATAGACAATGATCTGAGGTGGATTTTTGGTTAGGTTGTTGTCATGTAATGTGGTGCCACTTCGACTTATGCTCTATTTTACCACTCCTTCAGCATGAGCAATAGATATGTACTTACATAGTGTTTTTAATTCAGACACATAACCGATAATATAAGTTTCAAATACTTATTCTTATATTACCTCTCATAAAACTAAAATGATATACACTGTGGCCTTCACCCAATGTATATATCCCTGTCACTGAAATACATCATACCTGAATAAAGTCTATAGAAAACAATATGGCGAAAGAATTCTTGCCTGAAGGATAACAGTACGTCCTTCCCAAAGGCTAATCCGCCGGCGAAAGAGGCCTTCCGGAAGAAGGGACACGTTAATATAGATTTTAATCATTATCTTTGGGAAATTAATACATGGCGGGTTTCCCTTGGAGCAGTACTTCGTATAAATCAGTATAATGTTGTTGTTGTTTTTTTTAGATAAAACTAATGCTCTGTACATCATTTTTACATTATTGTAAGGTAATTATTTCCATTACCTTTCTCAGAAAAAAGTTGCTTGCTATTAAACGGAAGCCTTCATTATTTTTGTTCCCCTTAAAATTCCCGTTCTCTGTGTAATCACGCTGAACACAGAAAACGTGCCGTAATAGACATGCCGTAATAGTGGCAACGCTGGGTATGGGCAGTGACTGCGGGGCGGTGACGAGGCAAAGAGCTCTCTGCGAGTACATGCTTATAGGGCACTCCTAGGGTTAAACATATGGTAAACTTGGTGTATAAATGTCTAGAGGTATGCTTTGTTCCATCATGCATCCAGATACGAAATTATAATATGGTAAAATCTGCAGATTGTAAAGATATATGAATATCTGTTTGGGAGATGGCTGCTCCGGCCAAATGAAGCATGCATTTGTTATTGTTTTAATTTCACATTAATTGTTACATTTATTTCATTTCATATTTTTCTATTAATAATAAACTATTGTTATTGGTAACTGTTTTTGATGAATCCTGTGGTTATTGGAAATGATGAATTAACTTTACGAAGATTTACGAAGGAAATTGCTTTATATACAAAGAGAGATAACTAATGATGAGTATAATGAACAAAAATGAAAATGATAATTGAATGACTAATACCTACTCCTAGATATAACACCAGATTTAAATTTCCTTTAATATAGTTTGTGCACTGTGGGTTTTTCTACCATTGTATCAACACAGTTACATGTCTTTTTCCATTGAAACAGTAATGTCAAGATAAATGTTTTTTTTATCATAATGATGATTGTGATAAATATAATGTTGACTAGAAGCCCTCAGAGAGCCCATATCTCCGTCAAGGCAATAGGGTCACTGATACATTAAAACTACCTACACAAATAAAGAATTAGATCAAAATCACCTTTCTCAAGTACACAGGTGACGTCCGTAAACATAACCTCCATGGTGGAGGCAAGGACAATAGGGTAACTGATGCAATAATTAAAAAAAGTCCTGAATAGAGCGGGATCCCGCATGGGTCAGTGTAGCTGGGAAGATAACGAAATTAGGAACCTACAGCAAGGACCTGCCTAATTAGGCCTATAAAGAAATAGACATCTGCCGGCGGGACGGTGATCGGCGAGGTCCACTAGGTCATGAAAAATCATGGCAAAATATGTCAAGTATGACGTGGTGTATTAGAAATGACAAATGACATGTTTTCATTGGTGGGGTACCTTTGGCAGTCCCCAAAAACTAGAACATAAAAATCAAGCTTGATCAGCTCATGGGGTAACAACTTAAAACCAACTTCTAATGATGCATTGATGCCGGCATTATCAGAAAATGCCAATGCCTAGCAGAAGCCCCATAAGCAGAGATAGATCAGTTCATTGTGTAACTGACTGAAACAATATGCAAAATGTTCATTGCAATGTACTTAAAAATATATCAAATACCATATGTATATATATATATATTGTTACATAAGCTTTAGCCCCTGAACAGTGACACCCACTGGCCAAGGACAGGGTGGTAATAGATACCCACTGATTAAGGAGTATGAGAGCGTTTCTAAGCTTAATGCAGGTGTCAAAGCTTTCAAGTAAATATATATGCACAAGTCCATTTCTTATCTCAATTGATTACTTCATCAGCAGTTTGTGTCATTTCATAATTCCAGTTATGTATCAAATTAGTTCTTGTTCTAGTATGTTTTCTAGTATATATATATATATATATATATATATATATATATATATATATATGTATGTATGTAATATATATTTATCACTTCATGAGTTATTGAAAGGTCATATATATTATTGCATAATTAATTCATCTTAACACTATATTTGCATTAACCACATGTTCAGTAATTACCATCACCACATCATCGAAAGTATTCAGCTCAATCACCATCATAAATACACCAGGGTATGTGATATTAAGATAAACCGAATGAGGATACATATACACGCGCATGTATAATGAAATATATAGCAAACCTTTAAAAAGACAAGAATACAGTTACGCGAACCACAACCCGCTCCTCCCGACCCCCGACCAGCGGTCGCCAACTCGTCCGTCAGACGGCCAAGTATGTTGTGAGCTCCTTCCCCGTTGTTCACTGTACGATGAAGAAGGGTCGAACCATGTGCTATGAACCCTTAATATGAATCTGAACCCGACTAAGTATACACAATTCGGATAAAAGTCCACATAAATCTACGTCTTACGAAGTTAAAATCCGTAATCAGGTGAGGAGACTAGCGCAGGTTGATGTTCTGGAAGCAGAAGCGGTTATCATCATCTCCAGCATTATCACCCCTCCTCCTTCAAAGAAAAGAGTCATTAGTTTTTTTACAGATGTATTTTATTAAATACATTGTAGGATAATTACTTCTACATTTAATACACATAAATCATCAAAAAGGTCATATAAACATTAAACTTTACTGAAACTTATAAACAGGGTAAACAAGAAACAATAACAACGATATAAAGACATAATACTTCTACATGAAAAGAAACATCCCATGATAATTGTATCATTAAAAATGATAATCATATGTATTTAGAGAAAAAAATCGTTTGTTTTGAATGTTTACCCTTGCGCAAGGCGATGCTCTTTTGTCTTTGATTTGATGCCGCGTCGTTTTGGCAATAGCCTGGATTATTTATGAGAAATTGAAGTTTTCCCTGATTATTCGTAATGTACACAGGTACATGGTTGTTCAGAGTATAGATGTAAGCAGCAGTGAATAGTAGAAATACCGGAAAAGTGCTTTAAAGATGTGAAATATTTACTTTAACCAGTCTACGTGCTGGCATAAACAATGTACCAGTGTTAGGTTAAGCTGTGAGAAGCAGACGCACTGAATTTGACTATACATATTTGCATCTGAATCATTGATTTTATTTAGGTTGAAGCTGTTTTGAGAAAGGCGATTAACCTGAGGCTGTGGTATTTGTATTCGAGACATACAGGCTGATACTGTAAGTGAAGTAAATGTTATATTTTATTTGTATGGAATATTTCTTATTTGTGATATTAGACATGGAGCATCTTTATGCATAATATTATTGCGTTAAAAGCATTATCTTGAATATTGAACTTTGAGGATATAACGCTGATGTACAGAATGATATTATATTCCATGTTATTTGCTGTGAGTTGTCAAATTTGTTATTTGGTATTAAATGTGTAATCTTTTACAGGTTGAATGATTAACAATAAAGGTTTGTCATACGGCAGGTTTTTGTGTCTCTTAATAATACAATTATCACAACACTGTTATGTTTCTTTCTAACCGACAGCATCTGCAAAGAAGGTAAAATCAGTACAACTCACATCATACATTAGGAGAGGAAGTAGTATGGAGATAATTTATGCATAATTGAATATTTGATTTCTAGATAGAACATCGGCAATTACATTTTCGTTGCGTTTTTTATGGCGGATATCAAGCTTATATTTCAGTAAGTTTAAGCTCCACCTTGTGATTCTCTGGTTCTTAAAGCTCATCCTAGATAGGAAAACCAAGGGATTGTGGTCTGTATAAACTTTAAGTGGATGTAAGACAGGATATACATGCACTTCAAAATGCCTGAGCGATAGAATGAGACCCAGAGTTTCTTTTTCCACATTTGAATAATTTTCCTGATGTTTATCAAATTTCTTTGAAAAGAATCATACATGGTGATCAGTACCTTCACTATCAGCTACAAATGGACGGTTCAGTGAAATTGGGAGAAACAAGAACAGTAGAGGAGACTAGCATTGCCTTTATCTTTCTGAGTGCAGCTTCGCACGATTCCCACTATTTGAATTTTACCTTTTTCTTTAGCAAGTCTGATAGCGGGGCTACAACATCTGAAAAGTTCTTACAGAATCTGCGGTAATATCCTGCCATGTCAAGGAACCTCATCGCTTCTCGTTTCGTTTTCGGTACCGGATAATTATCGACTGCTTCGAATATTCCACTCACAGGGCTAACTTGTCCTTGACCTACAATATGGCCAACCTTTACTTATGCAAAATCACTTTTGGCAAGGTTTACTCTCAAGTTTGTCTTAACTAGCCTATCACACAGCGCCGGCAGCTTGGCTACATGATCCTTCCAGCTATTTGCCCTACACCCATCAATGCCAGCAATTATACTGTTAATTAGCCTCTGAAAAGTTGCAGGAGCTGTTCGAAGGTCGAACGGGAGGACGCAGTACTGATAAAGACCATCAGGCATCACAAAAGCAGAGATGTTTTGCACGTTCTGTGAGAGGATCTACCAACAGCCCTTTAATAAATTGATTTTCGTTACAAATTTAGCATTACCCACTATATCAATGCAATCGTCTATCCTGGGAATAGGATAACTATCATCTCTAGTTGGTGTGTTCACACACTTCGGAACTAATATCCAGAGAGAGAACTCCAGTCACCCAATGCTAGGGCCGATAATGCCATTTTGTAACATGTAACTCATTTCTTCCCTTAGCTAATTATGTTTTAAAAGAGTTAATCCCACAAGGATGTCGCTTAACAGGAGAATGACTACCTATGATCTATATCATGATATAGATGAGTCTTGCTTAGGACATCAGAGAACAAATGGGAGTATTCATGCAGCAGACTACTTAACTCATCTTGCAGAGGTTGTGATATATGTTTAATATTACATGTTAAATCTTTCAGAATTTCAGAGTTGCACAGTTTAGAGTGAGGCACACTATCTAGAATCAACACCCTTCCCATTACATACTTTCAGTGTCTATAATTTGAGTCTCCAGGATTTCTGCACTTTCACCCTTATTTTCACTCAGAAAAATCATTACATTCGAAATATGGCCTCATCTAATTAACCCTTTGGCGACCAAGTGTCCTTTATGGGCTCTAACCCACTATGGTTCAAAATAGTTTATGCTACCTTCTACAGATTTACGATGGAATTGGCATTAACTTCGATGGTCTACAAGTGGTAATATTATACGGAGAATATGGTGATCTACAAAACCCCCGTGAATATCGTATATAAATGGTGCAAAGAAACGAGGCTTCATATCATGGCAACAAGACACAAATTTTACATGCTCGCAGAAATAATTTCATCTTGCGGTATGTGATCTGAACTGACATGGTGTGATGTGACTGATTTTCTGCGATCTGACCATATCTGCTGTGATCTGACCCGACCTGATTTGATGTGATATGACTTTATGATGTGACCTGATCTGATGTGATTTGACCTGATCTGATGTGATTTAACCTGATCTAATGTAATCTGACCTGATCTACTTCTGCCTGACCTGATCTGCTGTGATATGACCATATTTGATGTGAACTGACCTGATCTAATGTGATCTTACCTGACCGATGTGATCTGTTGTGATTTAACCTGATCTCATGTAATCTGAACTGATTTAATGTATTCTAACCTGATATGGTAATTTTCTATGTTGCGTCCCCCGCTCCGACATCGACGATTTTGGTATCATTGGATTCCTAGCACTGTCCACACTGCAAATATATAGGTTTTATTGCGCGGATCCCCCCCCCCCCCCTATAGCGACAAACTTGGCCCCGATAGCAGGGGAGGGCATGAAAGATTCCAGGGAAAATGCGGGGTTAAATAACACTAATTTATTTAACCCACAGTGAAAATAACCATGGTTATTCACATGACTCTCCATTGAAGCCCCCCTGGGAGGGCTGCCGCCCCCCAACCCCCGCCGAGGAAACAAAACATCCACCACGTATTCACGGTAGGCTAGAACGTTACACAATTATCGCCGATGTCGGAGCGGCGGACGTAATATTACAATTACCTTGTAACATTCCCACTGAGTCGGCATACTAACCTTGACATGATCAACATTGTATACACAGATGATTGTAGTATAATCAGGATGAACAGGTTATACCATGAACAGAATAGAGGCAGTGGCCAGTCCCTCGTCGGCGGGTTTTGCGCCTCTCTCGATGTTACACCGATGGCCTCGGATGATGGAGTGGAATGATATATGTACACTAGTAAGACGTATATTAGAGTCGGCCAATAGATGGCAGTTATTATTCCATATAGTTACTGATGTGACCATGTCGCCATCTATTGTATGAGAACGTTACCTCAAGGTCGAGTTTCCCGTCCTCTGAAACCAGAGTATTCGTATTCCTAACCGAAATAACCGCCGCGCTCGGTACTCTGCCATAGCCGCCGCGATGACCGAATGTGGAGGGTGCTCCTACTCGGAGACCGATTTCAGGAGCACCCTCCCTTCACCGGCATCTATCAATCACGTTAGTACTTTAAAAAACCTAGGTTATGGTAGGTTTTCGGCTCCGCATCTAGTTCGTGTGCGCTCTAACCTGCCGTGAAAACGTGGATTCTTTGTTTCTTTGGCGGGGGTTTAATCATGTGAATAACCATGGTTATTTTCACTGTGGGTTATATTATTAAGGTAATTTTCTATATTACATCCGCCGCTCCGACATCGTCGCCCCAGCTATAGTTAATAGGGGGTTTCCGCGCAATCAAACCTACATATTTGCATTGTATAGAGTGAGAGGAATCCATGTTGTGATCTGACCTGATCTGATTTAATCTGACCTGATTTGATGTAATCTGAACTAGTTTGATGTGACCTGACCTGCTCTGAAGTGATTTGGCCTGACCGTTGTGATCTGACCTGATGGGATTTAAGCTGACCTGATCTGATGTGATCTGACCATATCTGATGTAACCTGACTTGATCTGATGTGACTGACCTAACTGATGTGACCTGCTCTGATCTGATATAACCTTACCTGATCTGATATAACCTTACCTGATCTGATGTAATATGATGTGATCTGACCTGTTCTGATATGACTTCATGTGATCTGTCTTGGGCCCATGTGATATGAAGTGATCTGATGTGATCTAAATGTAAACCTGACACATTGACCTGGTCTAATGTGATATGAAGTTGTCTGATGTTATCTGACCTGATCTGACAAGACCTGATGTGACTGTCCTGATTGTATGTAGTATATAGTTTTAATCTGATTCGATGTGATCTGAACTGATATATGATATGAAGTGATCTGATGTGGTCTAAATGTATTTGTTGTGACCTATTCTTATATGATTTCATGTGATCTGACTTGATCTGATGTGATATGAAGTGATCTGATGTGATTGACCTTATGTATTCTGACCTCTTCTGATATGATTCGATGTGATCTAACTTGGTATAATGTGATATGGAGTGATTTGATGTGACCTGGCCTGATTTGATTTAATCTGACCTGACCTGATTACATGGTTTGATTTAATCTGACCTGACCTGATTACATGATTTGATGTTATATGACCTTATCTGATGTGACCTGGTCCTGATTACATGATTTGATTCGGTGATCTGATGTGAACTGACCTGATTTGATACAATAGTAACTGTTCTGATATCACTTCATGTGATCTGACTTAAGCTGATGTGACCTGACCTGATCTGATATCGGAATTCTGCTCTTACTTTCCCTGGGCCATGGACATTATTCTTACTAAGGTTTACATTATCTGAATCCCTAACACTGGCAAGAGCTGTTGGACTGCTAAGTCACTAGATGGCATCCAGGTTTCGTGTCTATAAATCAAAACGCTGTATCAAGGCCTTGGAGTCCATGACTTTTGTTGCCAGACCAAACCGTATACTAATTTCTTGACTTGACACTCAGAAACATGGACTGCACTACCAAGGTATGTAAAGTTCTCTGTGACTTCAACATCCTCACTGCAAGCATGTATCGATTGAACAGGTTCCAATAACAGGTCCCCAGAATCCTGGATCTTGGATTTGGTCCAGGAGACATCTAGGCCCAAGGGCTTTGCCTCATTTCTAAATGCATCGAGTGCCGCCACCAGAGATTCAAAAACTCAAAACATAGGTTAGCAACATCGTCGGCATAGTCAAGGTTCGTGACCTTTATATTACCCAGAGTTACTCCAGTGACTGGTTATTAGCTCTGCCATTTATCCAGTCATTGCAAGTGTTGAAATGTGTTGTTGCAAGAATATACTTTACAGCACTTTCAATTCAATGCCAGGATGTAGGCTTGCTGTTAAACAAATAATCCATGTCGGAATTCCCCCAAGTCTCAGGATATCCCATAGTGATTTGTGATGCAAAAAGTCAAATGCTCTTGAAGTCTGTAGACTGCAAGCAGCCCACGGCCGAACTCAGGACGGCATTCCACAATGATATGGTCTATTGTGGACTTACCAGGAGTGAAAGCAGACTGCTCCATTCTCTGGTACCTGAGTAAGAGGTCACAGATCCGTTTCAGAAGAATGTGTGCGAAAACCTTTAACTACCCGGACCTCTGCTGTCTATAATCCGGATCATCTAGATCACTACCAAAATTTAATGGAAGCTTGGCGGAAGTAATAACAATAACAATAATGGTGATTATAATAACTATAGGTGAATTAATTAATATAGTAAAATAATTGTATTATGACGTTTATTTAAATTTAGTTATTATTTCGTTACATTTTATTTTGAATATATGAATAATCGTTTAATTAATTGAAAGTGTTTAGGGGATCAGACATAATACGTGAATCACGTAGTGCATCCGACCCGACCTATGTTTCGGTGGCTGACTCGAGCTCACTCCTTGGCTGACTCCGACCGCACCGCCACCTGGCGGATAGGATGCATGGTACAGGAGTAGGATTTTGTTTTTTCTAAAATATATATCATTATATAATTAATGTACAAAAAACTATTGAATAGAGTTATGTTGTTTATGCATGTGTTTCTTTTCATACCGAACATGATTTTGACCTTGCTATGGGCACTAAATAATACCCTAGACTTCTATTGTGCCATAACAAATGGGGGCCTGTCCGGGATTTCAGTGAATATAGTGATACGGTGAATAATAAGTGATATAGTTCAGTGAATATTATTAGTGAACCGCCGAATATTGTGTGTCTAAGAATTCTTACTACTTTGTTAACATAACTTAGTTTTATAGATATACGACGAATAATGTACGATTGATGTCAGCGTTGTCAGCACAATTAAGCATAAAAGGATTGCAATAACTTATACATGTAATGTTCTGATAAATTATTTTTGACGTGCTTAACATGGCTCCGTTTAACATCAATGATTTCATAGCTGAACCTTCTCTTGATTTATTGGTGAATACATCTCTTAAAAAAGACGATTGGAAGGCACTTGCTAGTCACTATAAAAATGAAATTAGAACTTGCATGACCAAAGCAGTGATTAAAAGTATTGTTATAGAAAGTCTGGTAAATTCTGAAATTCTTCCCATGTCTGCTTTATCTTTATGTGATAACGTACCTCGTGAAGAAAACAGTAACATTTCAGAACTAATTGAATTACGAAAGTTGGAACTTAGAAAATTAGAATGAGATTCAGATTGGGGAAGAGTCGGTTTTAGTCAGCAAAACCAGCGATTTGATATCAGTAAACACGCAAAATTAATTCCTTTATTTGATGAGCTTTTAAAGGAGAAGCAAAGAGAGTGTTCATTGATTTACCAAAGGAGATATGCAAAGGTTATGATGCCGTGAAGGACATAATTCTTCATGCTTATGATTTAGTCCCAGAAGCCTACAGACAAAATCTAAGGAAATTGGAGTCGCAGACTTATGTAGAATATGCTTCTGAAGAAGAGAGGCTGTTGCAACGCTGGTTGAGATCTAGGCACGTTCAGACATTCACTGATATAAAAGAACTAATACAATTAGAAGAGTTTAAACGCTCTATCAATATTGATATAAAACCATACTTGGATGAACGAGAAGTGACCACTATTAGTAAAGTAGCTTTGCTTGTTGACAATTTTTCATTAACTCAGTAAACGCAAAACTCAGAGTTATCATTGTAATGGATGGAAGTCAGGAGGTAGTGAAGAGTCAGGTGATCAGGGTGCTAGGCTTAGTAACGCTTTGAAAACTGCTCAAGGGAAAAATAAATTTGTTTTTTAAGCAAACAACGTGGTCATGTAATCGCTGTGTGCCCTAAATTAGCTGCTAAAAATGTCAGTAAAGGAGCGACTTTGCTTACTGTTGATTAATACCTCCCATGATGTTAAGAAGTCTGATAGTTTTGAGCCGTTTATTTTCATGGGGTCGGTTGCTAGTGATGTGTCCTCGGATAAGAGTAACCCTGTTCAGATTTTGAGATACCGCTTCTTCCCAGAGTGTATTAGTCAAGGCTTTTGTGCCTTTCGTGGAGAATTCATACACTGGGGAATTCGTTGTCATTCGGGGTTTTGGAGGGACCGTCATTCTCCCGTTAGAGCGGATATTTTTACGATCACATCTGTCTGTTAGATACATCACAGTTGGAGTTCACGATTTTCCTCTTCCTGTGAGCGGAGTAACTTTGTTGCTAGGGAATGACATAACTGGCGAATGCGTTGTGCCTGACCCGATTATACGCCCTGTACTGTCAGGAGTGAACCCCACAAAAAAGAGAATGAGTATCCATATCTCTTTCCGTCGTGTACGGTGATGCGAAGCATGTCTCAACGCATTTATGAGGAAACCTCTCTGACTAATGTATGCGATTTTGATGATTTGACCATTGTTCCCTTATTTAATAACAAAGACAATAATAGGAAGGTCAAATCTATGGATGAAGTAGGTAGTTGCTCAACCCTTCAATCACATTTTAATTGATTGTGTCGGTCCTTTACCGAAACTAAATGCGGTAATCAGCATTTACTGACGATCATGTGTGCTAATACTCGTTATCCAGAAGCTATCCCACTTCAAAATCTGTCTGCAAAAAGCGTGGTTAAAGCTAAATTCTTCACTCAATTTGGAATCCCGAATAAAGTGCAGTCTGATCAAGGTGCAAACTTTACCTCCGGTCTCTTTCAACGTCATGAATGAGTTATCAATTAAGCAATATTTTTTCCACGGTTTATCACCCTGAATCACAAGGAGCCCTAGAAAGATTTTACTAAACATTCAACTGTGTTTTGAGGAAATATTGTGTAGAGGTGGAAAAAGATTGGGATGAAGGTGTTCATATTTTACTGTTTGCTATCAGAGAAAGTAAACAAGAATCTCTCGGATTTTCCCCCAATTGAACTAGTTTATGGCCATGAAGTTCGTGGTCCCTTAAAGCTATTAAAACAAAGTTGAATATCAAAAGAACACGTGATGCCATTATCAAAATATGTTAAAAATTTTAAAGAGACTAAAGCATGTTCGTGAATTTGCCATGAAACACTTGCTGAATGCTCAAGGTGTTATGAAAGAACAATATGATAAGAAGGTTGAAGTCAGAAAATTTGAGCCAGAAGAGCTAGTATTAGTTTCTTCCTCTTACGAAGAATGACTTAGTCTAAGTATTTTGGTCCCTATAGAGTAAAAGAAAGAAAGAGGTACTGTAAAATATGTTATAGAAACCCTAGACCGTAGAAGACGGGAATGTCTAGTTCATGTAAACTTGATGAAGCCCAATCACAACAGAGAAGCAATTGTAGAACAAAATGTATTAGTTGTTACCTCAGAAGCAGAAGAGTTTTGTATAGATGACCCTGTAAAACTGAACAACAGTGACATTTTGACCAATCTTGACTCAAAATTGCAGCATCTGTCATCTCGTCAAACTGAAGAGTTGGTGCTTCTCTTGAAAGAATTCAAGTGTGTGTGTCGCGATGTCCCAAGACCCTGCAGAGGTGTACGACGCAATATCGTACTGATCGAGAACTCATAAAGCGCCCATAAAGCGATCTCACTATCGGCTGAACCCCGAGAAGCGAAAGAAACCGGGAGGAGGTGGACTTTCTCCTTGCCAATGGGCTTGCGGAGTCGAGCGACAGCGAATGAGCATCGCCTTGCCTGCTCATCCCCCAAGCCGACGGTGGATTGCGCCTATGCACGGACTACCGCAAAATAAACAGAGTGACTCGCTCCGATTCCTTCCCGTTGCCGCGCTTGGATAATGCCATGGACGGTATTGGCAGAGCTCAGTTCTTTACAAAAATCGACCTGCTTAAAGGATACTACCAGGTTGAGCTGACGGAGAACGCCAGAAGAATATCCGCTTTCGTGACCCCAGACGGTCCCTTCGAATAAAAGGTTATGCCGTTTGGGTTGAAGAACGCCACAGCAACTTTTTAGAGGTTGATTATAATAATGATGATGATGATAGTAATGATTATGATAATGATACTGATGATGATGATGATAATAGTAATAATGATGATGATAATGCTGCTGCTACTGCTGCTGCTGCTGCTGCTGATAATGATAATAATAATAATAATAATAATAATAATAATAATAATAATGATACTGATGATGATGATGATGATGATAATAATAATAATGATAATAATAGTGATTATGATGATAATGCTGCTGCTGCTGATGGTGATGATAGTAATAATGATGATAATGATATTGATAATAAAAACAGTTGATTCGGATTACCACCAAAAATTAATGGCATCCAAGTTAGGCAAAGACGACTCGGATAAAAGGTTCTGTTAATAACGTTTAAATTGATCTTACTAACAAACAAACAAACCAATACTACCAAAACATAACCTCCTTGGTGGAGGTAATGGCAATGATAATAATAAAATAACTAATGATAATAATGAGGATTATTATTGTTATCATCAGTGATGATTAATATGAATATGATAACCATATCGTTTTATTGTTAATAATAATAGCAATAATGTTAAATAGAATGACAGCAACAAATACCAGGTAAAACAAATAATGACTGGCGAAATATAAATGTAAGGATAATACCGATATTGATAGATCTTGATAACAGTGAAGGTAGTAATCAATACAGTGTAACAATGATAATGGTGCTAATGCTAATGTTAATGATAATGATCAACTGCAAATTTCCAAGAATCATAAACAAAATACGCATTCCTTTTTTAAACACTGGGAGTGTAGTCTCACTTATAAGCAAGTGAGAATTGGTCGACCTTATTCTTGAACATGGTTTAAATTGAAGAAGTAGTAAACCGTACGGACATCATGCTTTGTGTTACCATTAAGGCACTGCTGGGGTTTCTCTTTCCATTTCTTGTTATAAAATGTCTGAAAATCAGACAATAGTTATGCTTTCATAAAAAATGAACATGAATACAGATGCTAAAGACATCTTATAGTAAATGACCGTCTGACTGTCTTGACCTTGAGCAATGAAACGAAATCGGATGCGACTTTCATCACACGTCAAAGGCAGTACCTTCTACGAACACAATCCGAGGGGTTCAACTACCGAGTACTGCACGATCTTACCTTTAGTCTAGTTGCATAAAATGACCAATCTCACGATTTTTCAAAAAGGAAATGCACTTATAGGAAAGGCATTTTCCAGGAATGAAGGGACAGGCAACTTCTATCACTTTAATTGTGAGACCAAACCACTTAAGTTGAATTAACCCCCGCCAGAACATGCCATCCGAGAGCCAACAACATAGAGAGAATTTTAAGTACGTAATAACAATACACATAATTCATACGGTGTAATTACGCCACATTCGCAAGGTTATTATCGTCCACCGCTTTCGTGCCGTAACCATCTCGTCACAGCTGAGCGGCAAGCGTGTAACATCATTTTAGAGCCTTCTATGAATAACAGGCATGGGGCTCAGGCAATGGGAAGGATAAAAAAACTAAGGATGTTCATCAGTGCATGTCGCTACAATAGTTCACCATCTTCGGCAAACCACGTTTCTGTAAATCTTTATAAGTTGAAATTACGATATTGCTTAAGTTCCTTTCTTTTTTGCGTTCCTCTTTTTCTGTGGAGGTGAGGCTCAATTACCTTGACTTTAGCGACGATTAGGCGATCGTCCATAATCCATGCCGGTCTTAATTAACTCGGTTGACAGTCATTACATCTAAGTTACAATTCCCAAACCCTGCATTTGTCGGCTGCCCAAACTACACCGTAATTACCCGACCATGGAAAAAGGATGACGGGCGCCATGCGTGTTCAGAACGCCGCTTGTGTCTACATATTTAATATTGTATTTTAAAATTTCCAGTGAACGGACGTTGTGAAGCTGTCGTCTTAACGGAAGTTAATGGTGATGAATCAACGCCTGAAAAAATGTAAGCTTTAGACGTAAACACTTTATAAGTTCGGTTGAAAATTCAGACCGGGATTCCTGTTACCTCAAGGCAACAAACCATGGCGGGCAAAAAACTTGGGTTATCACTCATAATTATCCGCTAATATCAAGAGTGCGGCTCGCTTTACTTTCGGACTTCACAGTAGCTGGATCTAGGATATTTTTATTATAGTATAAAGGATCTCACTTGGGCTCTCCGGCCAGGCGCTTGTTATGAGACACACGTAGAGAGGAATTTGACTCGTCAGAATTCAATACTAATTTCTTTTCTTTTATGCAACAATAACATTAGATATTTTTGCTGTTGAATATGAAATGTTTAAATATGAAATTAGGGCTCATATCGAAGCTTTATGAGACAACCACTTCTTGGATTGTGAGCGTCGTTGGCAGTTAGTCTTCGAAAATTCGAGGTTGTGATAACCACAATATCGCGGCGAAATGACGATATAAAACCCCACTAAGTAAATATAAAGATTTGCAGATCGGGATGTCTAAAAAGAGTTAAATCGAAATATTTCTCAATTAGAAATTGTTTACATATTTTATTTTGCATGTTAAAAGAAAATAGAACTTTATGAGCGTTATTACATTTTGATGTTCTTACCTTAGGAATGCTACACTCATCACACAGGGCAAACAAGGCGACGTGTATGACAAACATAAAGTTCAAAAGCGAAGCCGACGAGGGAAAAAACGCAAAAGAAAGAAGAGTAAGAAGTAAAATAATAATATGATAGTATGCGAATAAAATTGAATGTAAATGTATGATTTATGAAACAATCTATTTTCACAATGAACGCAAATGAAATGAATAAAGTATTCAGATATTAATTTTGCGTTAATGAACCAAAACTATTAATATTATTATTATTATTATTTTTTTTTTTTTTTGCTGCAACTACAAAAATTTAGCAACCGTGCGAAATATGAGATGGAGACTCCTAAATCTTCTCTTTATCTCCTCCTCTGAGGAAACCACGACACGTACCTAGGGATTCTGCTGGGAAATACTCTTAACGGTGTCGGCAATAAAAGATAATGTCGTAAGCAAGAGATAATAGAGAAGTAAGGGAGGGATGAGTATTCGCAGCAGTTGGGAAAAGCTTACGTATATTGGGGGAGGTCGGGCTTACTAAAGAAAATACGTAGCATGTTTAGGGGATACGTTCCTGATAATATGGAAACGACAAGGCTATTAAGATGGCTTGGGAATAACCCTATTAAGGGAGTACAGGGATATGGTCATGGAAAATGCGAATCATGAAAGAGGATATCAGATACGTACAACTAGGATAATCCAACAAAGCTGTGGCACGAAACTCCAGTTATATGTACAGCAATAGTTTTATTTCGGTGTTTTAATCTTGCATTTAATACCATGCTGGATGTTTTTCGTATAAACTTCTCGTTATCCTGACAATAAATCTCTCACAGTATATTCAGCCTCGAGCAGCAAAGACGGAATTTGCGTA
>NC_091589.1:18592343-18597343 GCF_042767895.1 Penaeus vannamei
TTCCCACACTGACATTTTGGCTTTTGGTGGCCGAAGGCTTACAGACTCCGTGCGTGTGTCTGGGAGGGAGAAGGTGGCTTCCATTGTGACCCATGGCGGCCCTGGCGTTAGGTCATTTGATGCGATGTGTCGTATTTCCTTCTCACTCCATCTTTCATTCTCTCGCTTCCTTCTTCCCTCCCTCCTCCTTTCTTTTTCATTATCTCCCTCCCCCCTCTTTCTCTCTCCCCATCTCTTCCTCCCTCCCCCTCTCTCTTTCATGATTTGTGGCTTATGAAATCCGTTAATCGCACGTTATCTGTTTAATCTTTCCTGTCCCTCGACGGCACAAAAAATGCGATCATATTTTTCCTGTCCCGGTATTTAATAGATAGCAGTTTATCTAGTTTACCTATTTAACTGTTTATGTTTTAATTACTTATTTATTTACTCACATTTTCTGTTTCTTTCTTTATTGGCTTATTTATTCATTATTCTATTACGTCCCGCTACGCGATTCGGTAACTTTTTGCGCTGGATTAACGTTTTAGAAAATTGTTTAATGATGCATAGTTTTCTTTAATTTCTAAAAGAGATTAGTTAAATGCAGGAGAAAATTACTTCTACAATGGATATCATGACTGTTAATTTGCATCAGAAATGAATGGTTGTTTGTTTAATTTGAAATCATATGATGTGAAATAAAAATGCAGTGTTAAAACGCACGCAATCTCTGTATTTAATGGTATTTATCTGTGTCTCACTGCTTTGTATATTCCTCTTTCTTTCTCTTTCTGCCTCTGTCTTGGTCTGTCTCTCTTTCTCTCTCTTTCTGTGCGCGCGCGCGCGATCTTATGAATGTGCATTTAAGAACTGAAAATTACGAAGGCTGAAAAGAACATTCATGAGACCAAGGTGGATATTGTTTCTCTATATCTTTGCGATGTGCATGCGACTTAATAATACAAATTCTTTGGTTAATTGCATTTTTTTTATATATCAGGAGGGCTTTTTGTCATTTGATTTACTTAAATTTGTAGTATGCTTAAATTCATGCATTTGCTGAAACCTTGTTATAAGAAATTTTACCTTCGTCCACACTACATGAGTAATCAGGTTGTTGGTAAAAACTTTTCTCATGAACGGATAATACCATCAGCAACTTTGAAGAAAACATACTTCGGGTGTTTGCATATAGTGTGCGTAAGGAAACGGAGGAATTACTCCTTAGAAATTGTCTGCAGTAGAAACCTTGTCTCTGGCAACTTTAGCAATCAATTGGTCATTTCTTCTGGAAGTTCACCAATTGCCACTTGGGAGTATTTTCGTTTATACAAAATGTGATCAAAGTAAATTTCGGGGAGAATCCACAGACCAGGAAAAACCTTACCCAGTGATTCGCCAATCTGTAAGGAAACCACACCGGGATGGTTTTCCGGCCATGACGGTCACTGAGATGTAAATCCCCCGCAGCCGGTGACACCGGGCGAAAGCCGACGTGCTGGTGTAGAGGGGAGATGGTGCCAAAACAAAACATAAAATATAATAGTTTGATTAACAGGAAACTTATTATTTATTCCTCTAAACTGTAATTAATACATTACATTAAATATAACTTTTTAGAAATAAGTAATATTCATTACAACTAAACATGATACCTCATTGAAATTTTAGATGTCATCCAGACAAACGATCATTCGACAACCAAATGCAGACAAACATTCCAACACGCCGAAGACAAGGAGCTCACTTCAGATATTATTTCCCTGATGGACAAAATGCCAGCCAGAGAAACATTATGGAACATCAGCTACAGACAGCATGAAAGCAGAAAGTTAGATACAACAGTAATGAATAAAATCAACAAGGAACGTTGATTTCCACGACGTATAATCACGCCTCTTCTACATAATTGGTTACATTTTTTTTTTTAACCAAAAACAGTGATATTGTTTGGTTTGCCCGGGTACCCATCATGTGTGTTCAATAATGAACAAGGTCGACAATGAGTCAGACGAAAGAATCTGGGACTCGATACGAGACAATTTCGGACAAAGCCCGGTCCTGTTAATTAGGACCGAGTCCTGAAGTTTGAGTTGTGGGAAACCTCCCACAACTCGACCACCAAATAAAAGACAAACACAATATTGTCCGGGGTTTAATTTGATTCCCGTTTAGCTTTTATTCACCCCTTTGTTGTTTTAGTTATCCTTTTTGGGAATGGGTCAATCGTGGTTTGAAAAGAAAGTATATAACAGATTGTTCACTGTATTATTCAAAAATAAAACATACATTTCACACAACACGAACAAAAATAAGAATTCCTGAACAAGAATAAGCAGTCTTATTCGTTGAGTACGCAAATACAGTTTTCTGTTGATAAACTTCCAGGGAATGCACACTGTATAAACCGTTTGGATATCCTCTTGAGCCCACGACGGATATTCGCCCATGAACAGGGGCTTCCACTCTCTTGTTGCACAGATAGTGTCGTATTATGAGAATATTCATAGAAGCTGTAAAGAAAACCATGTTATAGTCACATATACATCACATATCACATCACTTACCCTTTTCTAAGGGTAGAATTAGAGTTCAAAGTTCAGTACACACAAAGTCCAATAAATAATGTAATTACTTACATGAAGTGAATAGGTGAAGAGATCGGAGCCAAGTGGCAGGACGCGCTGTCGTGGTTGCCGACGTCACCTCTGTATCGGGTTCGTGAACCCATTGACAAGAACACGCAAATGGCTCGACCACCCAAATCCTCTCACACCCAATCACTCATTTGCATATTTACACTGAAACCATCAATAACCCTTTACAAATATAGATCTGCCTTTTGTGATCGGCCGCTTTCTCTCTCTCTCTCTGTCTCTCTTCTTCTCTTTTCCTCTCTCTTTCTTTGTCTCTCTCTCTCTCTTTCTCTTTTTCCTTCTTTCTCCCAACAGCCAATGCTCCCCTCCAATGCAGCCAGAGTGTGTCACTTACACACTTACGAGTTTCCTAATTTTTTTATCCATTTAGATTTTAGACGAATACCTCTCAGTATCATCGATCGCGGTCATTTCAGATCAGCTTAAAATTATGTGATTGGCTGGAAACAGAGGAAAAACATAAGAGAAATAATAATTCAGTAAGCGCTTCTACACGACGATGTGTATATTAATCAACACAAAAAGAAAAGAAAAAAATCAGATTTAAATCAAATGAACTTGATTTACTACACGAGACTAAAAGGAATTCCAGTATCACTTATCTCCCAACCTCCGATCGGATGGTAGTGGCAAAAGATTGAATTTTCTTGCCAACTTCGAGCAGCTCTGCGTTAGGTACATGTACATATCTTTGGTGGGCCAAGAACAAATTGACAAGAAGGCTTAACAGTAACCATCGGCCTTTCGGTCTCTGACATGAAACCCAAGATTCGTCTAGTAATCAATACCAAGAAGCTACGAGAAAAAAGGAAGACCTCGGTACAATCTCGCTACGATCTGTCTCACCGGACATCGTAATCAACTGGGAGTTGACGCCTGGAGGCCATTATAGGTGATCCAGGGTATGTAAGGAGTGCAGAATCCTCTGGCAAAGATTATTGTACCTGTATTCACTCTGCTATACATTTCAGGAAGCTCGACCCATCATTTTTCGCAAATCTCTTCCAGACAAACAATCGATCAGTATGGCACTTTAGCACGCTCTGTTTCACACCCTGACACTGTAGTGTTTTACCAAGTATACTTAATTATGGCATTCACTCGACTTCCATAGCGAAGTGTCCTTCAGCTGAAAAGGTGAAACTAGGCAAAACCTCTACTTCTTCCCCATCCTTCCCTCCAGCTCACTCTCTCATCGTAGTATTAAAGATATATATATATATATATATAAATATATATATATATATATATATATATATATATATATTTATATATATATATATATATATAAATATATATATATATATATATATATATATATATATATATATGTACATATATACATATAAGTATATATATATATATATATATATATATATATATATATATATATATATATATATATATATATATATACATGTAAAAAAAAAAAATATATATATATATGTATATATATATATATATATATATATATATATATATATATATATATATATATATATATATATATATATATATAAAACCTGAGGTGTATTCAAAGTGCATTATTCGATCTTTCATTGAATACACCTGTTTATCTGATTTGGATTTGAACTGCTTTCTGTATGTACCGAATGCCCACGGGGAGTGTGTGTGTGAAACTTCGCTATCCTTACTCATGTATGAGTAGTTAGGTAATGCCTATGGATGCTAGCTACCTCCTTGTTGCAGACTTCCTTTTCGGAGAGGTTATATATATTCACACACACAAACAAACACACACACACACACACACACACACACACACACACACACACACACACACTAACTATTCATACATATATATATTTATATATTTGTGTGTACATACATACATACATACATACACACACACATAGGTAGGAGGGAGGGAAGGGGGTAAAAGTGAAGAAGGAGACGTAATGGATTCGAAATGCGTCGCGCTTTACATGCTCGACTTCCGAGGGGTCAAGGCCCCTGAAACGCATAGTAGGTATACACAGAAAGGTGTTTTGAAGTAAGTATCATGTGTGTAACACACACACATGATACTATGATCACACACACACACACACACACACAATGAAGCCAACTAAACCAACAATCATCCAAGAGGTGGCATGTTCAGCCGACACAATAGGGGAGTGGGAGGGGGGAGGGGCTCTGCTCAGTACCTTCAATGTGCTGTAATTTGATAAAAGCGCCGACTTGCCGTAATGGAGAAACCGCTTCGCATCTCTGTCGATCGGCGACTCTTAGTATGCCTATTTTGGCCGTTTTATTCCTTTCAGTCCTGTGCAAATGTGAAACAAGGGGAATGAGAGACATGGAGTCTACTTTCGTTTGAATTTGAAAATCACAAAG
>NC_091589.1:18606792-18609292 GCF_042767895.1 Penaeus vannamei
ATATATATATATATATAATATATATATATATATATATATATATATATACATACATATATATATATATATATATATATATATATATATATATATACAGTATATATATATATATATATATATATACATACATATATATACATATAGATAGATGGATAGATAAATAAATAGACAGATAGATAGATATGTACAAATATATCTTTATATATATACAGTATATATATATATATATATATATATATATATATATATATATATATATATATATATATATATATATATATATTCACACAGACGTAAGCAAGTTTCCGTAACGATAATGAAGAACTAATTACATTTCGAAAAAATGGAATTGAATCAAAATTTATTATTATTAACAGCATGACTCAGTGTAACGTTTTGTTTTTAAGTTGGATAGTATTTTACAGAGAAGGATTTTTTTTAGATTTCAAAATCATAGCTGAAATTCAAGTAAATGCGTGAAATAATTCACGTCACAAAGCTAAGTTTGGCCTAAAGTCTCAATTTTCCTATATTCTTTAAAGCTCAAGGCGAGTGGGCGGAGTTAACGGAGGAAGTGGGAGGAGCCTATGTTGCCAATGCGGAACAAGAAGTGTTGCCATATCGTCCTCAAAAACGGTCTTCACTTCACCAAGAGCTTTACGCTTGCCTGGATCCCAGAAGTTCAAAATGGCTTAAAGTAGATCACTCACAGAGCATGAAATACATAATTTATGAATTCTAAACGGAAACAGTGCCACGGGGTGTAACTGAAGGCTGTGAATGTAACTAAACCATGTATTTCTTATTGCCATCACTGGAGTTATGTTGAATAATATACTGATATTATATAATAAAATAATATCGTTATCATTAAATATAGCGTGATGATGTAAGATCATCATCATTTACTATTGGGCCACTGAAATTACACGTTCCATACAAACTTTTTGTTTTTGCAGTTTCCTTTATGGTATACATAACGTTTCCGTACTTTTTGCCACAACATTATCACTAATTTGTTATTATCATTAATCTTATAATTTTCACCATCATCTTCACTATACATATTATCATATATATAACATGTTTATATATATATATATATATATATATATATATATATATATGTGTGTGTGTGTGTGTGTGTGTGTGTGTGTGTGTGTGTGTGTGTGTGTGTGTGTGTGTGTTTGTGTGTGTGTGTACATATACACACATACATGCATATGTATACGTATATAAATACACACACACACAATATATATATATATATATATATATATATATATATATATATATATATATATATATATATATATATATATACTTGTAGACACACACACACACACACACACACAACACATGTTTGTACCCCAGTCAGCATGTGAACACCACTAGCAACACTGTTCGATAGTTTGCTGTTGTTTCTTATCTTGGTAATTGAAAACGAACATGCTACATCTAGATTACGTTACGAAACCGGATAAAAGCATATCAAAGTTATGGCATCATGGGATATAAACTGTAATCAATACTTTCGAAATGCTTGAAATTGAGCAATAAATGTCAATTTAATTACTGTAATTGTAAAAACATAGAGGGAGATATTTCCTGATTAGGTTGATATAAGATTTTTTGAAGCAGATATTAAGAAAGGGCAATGCAGGGAGAGCACATTGTGAAAAAGAAACAACGATAAAGAGAGAGAGCGAGAGAGAGAGAGAGATAGGTAGATAGATAGATAGATAGATAGATAGATAGAGAGAGAGAGAGAGAGAGAGAGAGAGAGAGAGAGAGAGAGAGAGAGAGAGAGAGAGAGAGAGACTGTCGATTTTAGATTATCCATCTACCGTTGACGGTATTCTGACAAAAGTTTATAACAACAATAAACTGATGGAGTGCAAGAAAACAACCTCTGTTACATAAAATGATGCAGATTTGGATGATTTTCTTTTTTGCTCAAATACGGAGTATATTTCTTAAATAGGGAATTAAACCTTATTAATGAGAAACTAGGTTGTGCCATCTGTTACTAGTATTACCACTAATATAATATCATGTAGTAAAATTATCATGTCTCTGTGGTAATTACGGATATTTGGAAACAGCAGATTTTGTAATAGTTCTTGAGCAATTCGTAACAAAAGCTTCGCAAAGCCAAATTCTAACCGACGCGCACTCTTTCCAGTTCTTGTACGACTAACAGTCGTACAGTTAGCAATAACTAGACAGTACAGGGATATATAAATAAATTTTAAAATTTGGTGATTCCAATGAACACATATCTCTCTCCTTCCCTCCAGCACATTTGCAATTATCACACAGAATGGTTCATTTGATGAGTGATTTCGCGACGTAATCAGCCCAGCCTTACACTTTGTCCAGAGTACGGGGAAGGGGGGCTAGGAGGAAGTGTCGCAACCACGCTTAAATCTGCGGAAATTCTCTTTAGTCTTACAAAAGGAAAAAAATGAATTTGTCATTCAAAGACAGCAGTTGTTAT
>NC_091589.1:18616792-18619292 GCF_042767895.1 Penaeus vannamei
TCTTCTATCCTCTCGATCTCTCTCTCTCCGTTTTCCTCACCCCTCTCTCTCACAATCTGTTTATCTATCTGTCTGCCCACCTCTCTCTCTCTCTCTCTCTCTCTCTCTCTCTCTCTCTCTCTCTCTCTCTCTCTCTCTCTCTCTCTCTCTCTCTCTCTCTCTCTCTCTCTCTCTCTCTAGTGTATCTGCATGTGTGTATAGACGCGCGCGGGCACACACACACACACACACACGCACACACACACACACACACACACACACACACACACACACACACACACACACACACACACACACACACACACACACACACACACACTGTTAATAATACTACATAATATACCCTAACACTGCGCCCACAACAATAATAAGACTAAACAGTGAAGCAAATGACAATCATCGCTAGTATCTCTGCTGAAAATAATGATAGGAATGAAGAAGACACTAACCGTGGCACCAATAAAATTAATGTAATGATGATTACAGCAATGAAAGAGAAAATGAGAGAGAAAAGGGAACCATAACCGGTTTTACCAGAATTATCACAGGTGTTCTTTGTTGTGACAATACGCAGGTGCACGGTCTCTGCCAAATGTAGATGGCAAGTGTTGTTAAACGAGAGATCGAAATATCGATGAGTGAGTCCTTTGCGGTAATTAGAGGATAGAAAGTTCGTCAATGATTTCAAGTCACGGGTTTCAGCTTTTATTTTGAAATATTGACGGCGTAACATTGGTATAAATGTTATTAAAAACGGATACAAAAATGCAATTTGAAGAATGGAAACTAAATCAAAATGAGACATTAATCTACTCCTACTCTGTATAAGCTAGTGTAATGTTTTATGCATTGCTTTAGCATGATTCTCGTTTTTATACATGTCACATGTTATTTTCTTATTTTCTGAAAATATCTGATTTCTTGGTCAGTATATAGATTTGACTGTTCGCAATTTTAGTATACAGATATCTAGATTAGTATGGAGAAATGAGCGTCAGAGACCGCAGTTTATGATCCTGTACACTTGAACATAATGAAGTACAGACACATTTCTTTCCCCTCAATGTACGCTTCACTTCATGTTTTTCATATATCTCTCATTTGTATTTTCTTTGAAAGCTTTCTCTCCTTTTAATCTTATTAAAACATCTACCTTTTAATCAGAAAAAAATACATAGCATACGCAAATACATGCATACATGAGTGATTGTTCACACACACACACACACATACACACACAGAGTAATATCAATGAAAAAAAATATAATAAAGAACAATACTAAATGGAAAGATAATAAAACCCGCACAATAAATCATGCAAACGCTTACGTTACTGAATAGATAATGCAGTGCCGGAGGCTAGTGAGGACTATATGAAATTTATATGGAATTGAATTCTGGCTTAACACAAACATCGATTTGATTCACTCTAGTTTAATTTGTCAAATTATTATTTTTTTTCCGTGATGTTCATCATATATATCATATACCCTAAAGGAAAAAAACACCGCAGAAATAATTTTTGTTAGATACTTTTAGGAAACTGAATCTTAGTGGCTGCGCACATCCACCGGAAACAAGGCATTAGAAGCACTATAACTTTAGGACCAGAACGTGACAGACTCTTTTTTCCAGAATCCTTCTGCCACTTTAAGAACTGAAGGTAAGGTCGGAGCGGTTTAGGGGAACAATAAGCAAATTTATATAATTTGCTAACTCAGTATTAAAATGTGGGATCTAGACAACTCATAATTCCTTGAAACGCAAATAAAATGCTTATTCACACACTACACTTTGCTGCCCCGCGTGGCTCAAGGTTCTTGCGTGCCCGAAAACAAATTCAGCAGACTTACCTTCCTTAAATTTTCCGTTTTCCGATAAATTGAGAGCTCACGAAACTTTTGAAACGAGTGATAAGATCAATTTTTGAAATGATCTTGCAGTGAAGAACACATACACCTTCTCTGTACACAAGTCAGGTCTGTACTGTTTTGCTGATTTAATAAAGTTATTCATCAAGTGTTCACAATACACGGCGCACTACACCTGTACGCACATTCGCACAGCAGCAATACTACTACAGTCTTCCAGGGCTACCAGCCTTCGACGTTACAGTACACATTTCATTTGAAGAAAATAAAGTATAATATTGTTATGGTTCTACCGACATCGTTAGTTTTCCTGAGGTGCCGATTACTTGTTATGCTTGGGGAGTTGTATAGCTTTTCTCTGTCAGTGGTGATGAGTATATATATTGATAAATAGGACAGTAGTTCTTAAAGGTACGTCTTCTTCAACTGGATACGATACATGATGAAGATCAAAATGTTATTTGATTAAAAATAATCTTGCAACGATCATAGCTGGCACTTGTAGTTTCCCGCCTCCAAGTAGGCGGACGACGAGTGACGTCACAGGCAGACGCTGCTGCGATTGGCCAAGACGAGCGGAAAGAGTAATGTACGCGTGGTTAATGAAGTAAATCAAGTTGGAAAGTTGT
>NC_091589.1:18656792-18664292 GCF_042767895.1 Penaeus vannamei
ACATCACCATAATCATTTCTATCATTAGTATCATTAATATTTTCATTATTATCATTATCATCATCATCATCATCATCATCATCATTATAATAGTAATAATAATAATAATAATAATAATAATAATAATAATAATAATAATAATAATAATAATAATTATTATTATTATTATTATTATTGTCATTACTATTTACATTATTGCTATCATTGATTATCATTGTTGTTATCATTTTTATTATTGTCATTACCATTATCATTACTATAATTATTATGGTAATAATAATGAAGATAATAATAATGATAATAATAGTAATGAAAATCGTGATAACGATAATAATAATAAAAAGGGTAATCATTATTGTCATCATTATCAATATTGTTATTATTATTATCATTATCAATGTTATTATTATCATTATTAGTATTATCATTGTGGTCATTACTAGTATTATTATCGTTGTTATCATTATTCTGTTATTGTTATTATTAGTATCATGAACAATATAATCATCATCATGATTATGATTTCACAGGACAAATATTTTAAAATGAAGACTCTACTATGTAAAGTTTATCTCTGTCCCTCTCCATTCTATTTCTCTACGTGGCAGTTCCGTTCTTTGCCTCCGGGACTCTAATGAATTCTCCCGCACGATAAACATAATGCAATGATTAATATGAACACAAGCCATTCTATCAGAACCCTAGTATTCAAATTGCTTCCTCGCATTTACAACACTCACCAAGTCATTAATCCTTCCCCCTTTTTTGCGTTGGACCCCAAAATTAAATCTGAACTTGAGCGTGAACCCTGCCAACTCTGCCATCTGCCGCTCGCGTATGCTCATAAAGCGGTTAACATCCTCCGCCTCTAAACCTGGTCCATTTCATCACCTCCCGCCACGAAGCCGCAAAGACCAGCCGTGCCGACATAACCGCCACCGCCGCCATCGTCACCACGTCCACGGTAGCGTTTCCGGAAATGAGCGTGAAAATTCTTGCGGAGCTTTAATTTCACATATACGAAATTCTCCGATGCGTGAATACTGTAATTCTTCCTGTAGTAAAGTACTTCTTCCCTTCCCTCCCTGTGCGGTAAAGGAGGGGGCGGGGGCGGGGGGTGGGGGTGTCAGGAGGATGAATTCATGAATCCCCGCCCACCGGTACCGCACATTGTAGCACAGGGTCGTTTGCCTTCTGAATGGTGGGTGCCTCTGAAGCATGGAAGACGCCATTCTCCGTCTTTCTCTTCCGTCAATTTATCATGGTATTCATCCATTTCTCTTTATTCCTCCTGTCTATCTTCACTGTCCTTTTCTATTTACTATCTATATATTCCTTTCCTTGCCTCTGTACCTCTCCCTCTTCTCTTTTTATCTCCTACATTCCAAGAAAAACACTGCAGCCTACTCAATTCTCTTCTGTTCTCTCCTTTTTCTTATATAAATATCTCCATCCTTCCTGATTTAGCTTTAGGTCATTTTGTTTTCAGGATTCTTTGTGCGTGTGTGGCATGGTATATCTTATAGTATAACATTTTCATCTACTCAACCTCCTATCTTTTTTTGCCTTCTCTTATTTATTCTTATTGACCATTAGCACGGATAAGAGACTAATAGCAAGGAAGGCCTGGAAACATTAAGAACAATTGCCTTGGACACGCCGCGATGTGGAACACACACCTGGACGTTAATAAAACTTAAAGATCCTCAATAAATGAGCTCCGAAATGATAACATGTAAAAAATACGTTGTCTTTCATTTCTTGTTACTGTGTCTACACGCCTCAATTTTTTCTTTCCCTTTTCACTTCCTCTCCTTCCATTTTATTAGCATAGAGTCAACGGTTTCCCCAGTTTACACCCCGTCTCCTTCCCCAACCACCTCTTTATCTATCCTCGTGGTGGTTGCCTGATCATCAATTTAAAGTCCATTTCCGGTCAAGATACAGCAATCTTGCATATCTTTTGAAAGGAACGGCTAAATGATTTTTAGGGGGGGACCATTTTGCGATCCTATTTTATTCGCTGGTGTAATTGCAGGAATATGCTTAAATTACAAGAATATACTTTTAAAAATCCATTTTATTCAGTCGTCAAAAAATAGGTGAAAAATCCAACTGGAATTACAAGCTTCTCTGGACAGTTATATGTAACACAAGATCCGTTACAGAAGAAGGTAATAAGACGGCATATGAAGATAATGATAACACTAGTAGAGCGATCGAGGTATCATTTGCCCGTAATGACGCCCTGCCGAGCAGCGCATCTTCAGCGGCCGCCATTATCACGACGTAAACAAAGGAGAGACCGTCGGAACTAGCATCTTCGGATCTCGGCTTCTAACGAAGACTGATTGCGATTTTTCCTCTGGTTACACAACTGTGAACGGGCTTTTTAGCACGCCTGTTTGTACACGCGAGCTGTACTCAGAGAAACGTTTCCCCATAGCTGTAGTGTAGACATGGTAATAAAAGTAACTTTTCCATTTCCCAACAATGCAAATGGTGTATTCAGAATAATTTCACCCGATATCTGCAAGGCATGTCATATTCAAATCAGCTTTCCCTTATGCCTGTGATATACAAGTTGTATCCAAAGCATTTTTTCTGTAATAGGTTCCCCCGGCCCCGTCTTCGCTCTTGCTTAACCCTTTAGCGACCAAGCGTCCTTTATGGGCTCTAACCGCTAAGGTTCAAAATAGTTTACGCTAACATCTAAAGCTTTAAGATAACATCCAATGGAACTGGCATTAACTTTGATAGTGTACAACTGGTATTTAATTATACTCAGTAATGTAATCTTAGCAGAATATGAACATCTACAAAAACTCATGGATATCGTATATAAATGGTGCAAAGAAGGGAGATGAGTGGCATCGAAACACAAATTTTACATGCTCACATGTAAAGGCTTGTGCTGAAGGTTTGTACCAAACCCTGAAGTAATTTCATTTTTAAATACTGGGCACAAACTTGCATGCGACGGTTTCTTACAGTGCCTCATACAAGTATCTCGGAGCGTTAATTAGTGAACATTTAAACCACTATTCTTGCAGTCGATCTCGGTGTACGAGCATCAGCAGTCCTTGGTTAATTGCAGTCTGCTTATTAGATAAAAAGGGAATGTGATGAAAAACTTTCAAGAAACTATGCGATGGATGTATTGCAAAAATCTACGATTACAGCGCGGGCGTTTGGGGACTTGGTCTTTTAGCCAAAATTTGATACTGTACACAATCGTCGCCCTGAGGACATACTTTGGTGTCCAAAAATATTACCCTGTTTCAGCCTTACAAGGAGAAATGGGGTGTAGAGTTGCGTATTGTTTTGTTGCGCGAACGCGCCCGGATTCGCGGATTCATGTATGCGAACGGGTGATGGTCATGTTGCCCACTTGGGCTGTTTACTTTTATTTTAGCGCCCTTGCTGACTCACTTTGGTATGCCCTCGCACATATTTGTTTGTAAGGCAGCATGCATTTGCAAGGTAAATGCTGGGAAGTGTTCTGCAGGGTCTTGCGTTAGCTGACGCTATTGTTGACGAGTCAATTTGGTCAAACATCCCGCTCGGGTTTTGTACTAGACCTGATTTGACGTCATCTGACCTGATTTGACGTCATCTGACCTGGTCTGGTGTCACCTGACCTAATCTGATATAATCTGACCTGATCCGATGTGATCTGAGTTGATCTGACCTAATCTGATATAAAATGATCTAAACAGATCTGCTGTGATCTGACCTGATCCGATGTGATGACCTGATCTGATGTGATATAAAATGATCTGACCTTTTCTGATGTAATCTGACCTGATCTGAATTAAGCTGACCTGATTTAATATGATTTCATCTGATCTGATCTGGTGATTTGAACTAACTTGATGTTATCTGACCTGATCTGAATCAGTCCTTCCTGGTCTGATGTGATGTGACCTGATCTGATTTTATTTGACCTGATCTACAGCAGTCCGGCCTAGAATTAAGTGATTTTGATTTGATTTGATGATTTGATTTGATCCAACCTGTTTTGATGTGATCTGACTTGATCTGATGTGATCTGACCTGACCTGATATTATATGATCTAACTTAAGTGATGTGATATGACCTTACCTGATGTGTTTCGACCTGGTATGATGTGATCTGACCTGATTTGATGTAATCTGACCTGGTCTGATGTGATCCGACTTGATCTGATCTGGTCCGATGTTACCTGACCCAATCTGATGTGACCTGACCTGGTCTGATGTGATGTGATCTGATCTGATGTAATATCACCTGATCTGATGTGATATGACCCGATCTAAAGCAGTGTGGCCTGGTCTGATGTGATTTGATATGATGATTTAATTTAATCTGACCTAATTTGATGTGATCTGACCTGAGCTGTTGTGACCTGACCTGATTTGATATGATTTGATTTGATTTGATTTAACCTGATCTGATATTATCGGACCTGATCTAAAGCAGTCTGACCTGGTCTGATGTTATCTGACCCGATTTCATACAATCTAACTAGGTTTGATGTTTGATATAGTTACCTGACCTGACGTGATCTGACGTGCTCCGACCTCATGTGATGTGGTGACCTGATCTGATGTGATCTGAAGCAATCTATCCTGACTTGATGTGATGTAACCTGATGTGAAGCAGTATGGCCTGATCTGATGTCATTTGACCTGAGCTGATGTAATCTGACCTGATTTGATATATATTGATATTGTATGATATGATTTATGTGATGTAATCTGATCTTACCCGATGTAATTTGACCTGATCTGGTGTGATCTGGGCTGATCTGATGTGATCAGAGCTTATCTGATTTGACCTTATCTAATGTGAGCTGACCAGATCTGAAACAATCTTACCTGGTGTAATGCGATCTGACCTAATCTGAAGCAATCTGATCTTATTTGAAGCAATCTGGCCAGATTTGATGTGATGTGAGGTCATCACAATGTGATCTGACCTGATTTGATGTGATCTGTCCAGATATATTATCTGACACATGATGTGATGTGACCTGATCTGAAGCAATGTGACCTGATTTGATGTGATCTAACCTGACCTGATGATATATAATGTGATTTGACCTGATCTGATATAATCTGACCTGATCCGATTTGATCTGACCGTAATTGATCAAACTTGATATAATGTTATCAGACCTTATGTTATTTAATCTTATCTGAGGTGATCTAACATGATCTGATGCAAATTGACCAGATCTGAAGCAATCTGACCAGATCTGATGTGATCTAATGTGATCTGACCTGATATTATATTATCTGACATATGTGTCAGATGTGATCTGACCTGATCTGAAGCATTCTGACCTGGTCTGATATGATTTTTAAATGTGATTTGACCTGATCTGAAGTATTCTGACCTGGTCTGTTATGACTTTTCCTGATGTGATTTGACCTGAAGTATTCTGACCTGGTGTGAAGCAATAGGAACTGATTTGATATGATCTGACTGAATCTGATGTAATCTGACCTAATTTGATATGATTTGATTTAACTTGATCGGATGTGATCTGCCTTGATCTGACCTGGTCCGATGTTATCTGATCTGATGTGATATGCCCTGATCTTATATGATGTGACCTTATCTGATGTGATCTAACTTGATACGATGTGATCTGACCTGACCTGATATGATCTGACCTGACCTGATATGATCTGACCTTATCTGAAGCATTCTGACCTGCTCTGATGTGATCTGACCTAATATGATATAACTTTTCCCGATATGATCTGGCCTGATCTGATGTGATCTGACCTGATTTGATGCAATCTGACTTGGTCTGAAGTGATATCACCTGTTCTGATCTGACCTGATTTAATGTGCTATCACCTGATCTGGTGTGATCTGACTTGATCTAAAGCAGTGTGGCCTCGTATGATGTGACGATCTGATTTAATTTGATGATTTGATGTCATCTGACCTGATTTGATGTGATCTGATATGATCTGTAGTAGTCTGACCTGGTCTGATGTGATTTGACCCTATATGATGTGATCTGACCTTTCCTGATGTGATCTGGCCTGATTTGAAGCAAACCTGATATAATCTGATGTGATCTGACCTGGTGTGAACCAATATGACCTGATCTGATGTGATTGACCGGATCTGATGTAATCTGACCTGATTTCATCTTTTATGATCTAACCTGATCCATGTTATCTTACCCGATCTGATGTGACCTGACCTTATCTGATGTAATATGAATTGATTTGATGTGATCTAACCTAAAGCAATGTGACCTGATTTGATGTGACCTGATGCTATCTAATGTGACCTGACCTGATCTGATGTAATCTACCTGATCTGATGTAATCTACCTGATCAGATTTGATATGATGTCTGGTCTGGTCTGGCCTGACGTGATTTGATCTGATTTCACTTTATGCCCTGATTTGATGTGATATGACCTGATCGGATGTGATATCAACTGATCTGACTTGATGCGATGTGATTTAACCTGATCTGGGGTGATATGACGTGATTTGAAGCAGATGTAATCAGATGTAATAAGACTCGGTCTGATGTGATCCGACCTATTGTGGTGACCTGATCTGATATGATATGAATTGATCTGATGTAATCAGATCTGACCTGATGTGATGTTTTCAGACTTTATCTGATGTTATTTGACCTTATCTGTTATGATTTGACCTTATTTGACCTGATTTAATGTTACCTGACCTGATCTGGTGTGATATTAACTGATATGACTTAATCTTATGTGATTTGACCTTAATCAATGTGATATGGCTTGATCTGAGGCAATCTGACCTGGTCTGATGTGATCTAACCTTACCTGATGTGATTTTACATGATATGTTATCTGATTTGATGCAATCTGACGTAATCCGACCTGATGTGATGTGATTACCTGATCTGATGTGATATGACTTGACCTGATGTGATCTGACCTGATATGAAGCAATCTATCCTGAATTGAAGCAATGTGATCTGATGTGATTTGACCTGATCTGATGTAACCTTACCTGATGTGATCTGACCTGATCTGATGTGATGTGATCTGATCTGATACAACGCAATCTGACCTGATCTGATATAGCGCAATCTGACCTGATCTGATTGGATTTGATGACCTGATGTGATTTGACCTAATCTGATGTCATTTGACCTAATCTGATATCATTTAACCTCATCTGATGTGATCTGACCTGATCTGAATCAATCTGACCTGATGTGATGTGATTTGACCTGATGTAAAGCAGTATGAACTGATTTGAAGAAATCCCTCCAAATCCGATGTGATCTGAGGTGTGATCTGATGTAACCGACCTGATATGATGTGATCCAACTGACCTGATATGATGTGATCCGACCGACCTGATATGATGTGATCCGACCTGATCTGACAGACCTGATGTGATGTGATCCGACCTGATCTGATGTTTTTATAAATTGATCTGATGTGATTTGACTTGATCTGATATGAACGCATTGTCTTTTTTTCTCATATAAATTTC
>NC_091589.1:18691589-18694089 GCF_042767895.1 Penaeus vannamei
TAAGAAACATCAACAAAACTAAGATACGTAAAATCACAGAAGAAAGTAGAGGTAAAGGGGAACATGAAGAAAAGTAAATGAAAAGATCGTAAAAATCGAAAAGCAAAAAATAAAAGCTGAAGTAAAAGATCAGGTAAAAGACGAGTAACAGGGTAAAACATAACTGAAAGAAACGAGTAAAAACTAGGTAAAAGTAAGTAAAGAGTAAAAGTAAAAGCACTCATGGTTCAAAGTAAAATAAACAAAGTAAAACAATAAAATTGCACTTCCAGCTTAAATACACCTAGGCAAGTAAAAGGGGCAGTACAACCTTGTTTCAGCATCCGAGGTGTAGAATCCAGACAGGTAAATCCAAGGGTCAAGTCAAACACAGTCAAAGTATCCACTTTGTTTATTGTTTAGAATCAGGGGGGTTACATCGGCTCACGCGGACGGAGGCGTTGCGTTAAAAATCAGTAAATAATAAATACGAAACATCATAATATAAGAATACACAACATGAAACCAATGGTAAAAGCAATAAAACATCCCAATAAATAAATTAGAAAATAATAATTAGCATAAAAAATACGAAAAACCAACTGCTGCGCTTCAGAAATAAAAATATTAAAATCAATGACACTCCCCCGAGGTAAAAGAGAGATTAAGACGTTCAATAAGTAAAAAGAAAGCAATAAAAATTAAAACTGAACTTAGTATAAAAGGAATAAAAAGTAAAAGAAATAAGTCCGCAGCAGATGAGGATGCCCCCTTATCCGGACATCATGTGAATCATTGTGGGATAACGAAAGATTTCAGTGGAACTTTTATTCAAAATATATACAAAAAGGTGTAAATAAATACAGAATACATGTAAAATAAGCCAGCATAAAACAGAAGTAAAATAAAAGTGCAGAAATCAGGCTGGCAAAGGGGAATGGTCCGCCTGTGCTCGACTCGCCCTATGGATTACGGAGGATGCTTGGTAGGATAGGGATAGGATGGGGGCAGGAGTGGACAGGGTTAAAGGTAGAAGGTAGGACAAACGGGAGAAAAGGAATGGGGAAGGAAGGAATGAGCATAGAAGTAGAGGAAAGCGAAAAAGCGAAGGAACAAGAAGAGGGTGCGAATAAGAAGGGTACGAGGGGAAATGCGGCAGGATACAGGGTAGGATAGGGATAGGAAGGAGGTAGGATATGTTAGAGATAAAGATAAGAAGTAGAACAAGCAAGGGAAAGGAGCAAAAGAGGAAGAAACTAGCATAGAAGTAGAGGGGAGTATAAAAACGAGAGGACAAGGAGGGGGTGCGAATAAGAGGAGAGGTAGACGGGATAGAGAAAAAGGGGGGGGGGTCATTCTTTTTATCATTATTATTTCAAGGACACCCCTACGAACTTTGCCCTGCTATACTAAGGGATATTGAGTTACGAAAACATGGTTTATGAGCTCTGTAAAAGTTTACCACTTCAATAAGTAATAATAAATATCTATATTTGTGGGTTTGAGGTAATGTGTATTACAGCCGAATATAAATACAATCTTTCAAGGGTTTACATAGCTGAACACAATTTCTGTCCGGTGCGATTTTCCACAGGAATTAAGCATATTAGTTTACCAAAGAGAGATTCCATATTAAAATATGTATAAATATCGTTTGCTTGTTACAAAATTGTTTTTAAATTGGGAAGTTAAACAATATTGTTTTATCTCTTGTTGGTCAACTAAATCTCTGTATGAGGAAACTAGTAATCATCTACGGATCACGAAATTTCATTTATTAATGAATTTGCCTACAAATGATTTTGTTACATATAGCAATAAAGAAATATTGAAACTATACCAATTGCTCAGAATGGTCGATGTAGGTTACATTTCTATTTTCCTTTACATTTGTTGTGCTTTATACTATAAATGGATAAAGTTTTATTTCTGTAAATTAATTCTAATTAAACAGTTTATGTAGATTAAAAATTATACATCCTTATGTACAAGAGTTTTAAATTTTCTTTAGGTAAATTAATACTTACATAGATTACATTGACTATCAAAATGCACATTTTAAAATTTCCATGTCTGTTTCCTATTCCCATAACAGGAGACCCATTACCACCTTATCAGTAATAATTGCACTTACCTACCTTGCAACTGGTAACCACCAGCTAACAATTTCTATGATGTTGATGTATGTTGATGTACATGTATTCCAAGAATAGTGATGATAATAGCTGGTATGTGGAGGAATATGTAATCTAGAAATTATATCATTACAATGATGCAAGTTTCCAATTCCATAGTTAGCATACCAGCTGTTTTGGAATGGCATTTGCTGTGCCCACGTTGCCATAAGCAAACCACCTGGATCAGTCTAAACTTTCCTGAAATAGAAAATAATAATTTTCACTTAATGTAATGGCTGTATGATGTCCTGATCTCAAGTTATTCAACATCGTTATTAGATGGTTTAAGAGTGCTCATGGCAGTCGTAGTTTTAACTGGCCATTTTGGTAATCAACTTGACGAT
>NC_091589.1:18724089-18726589 GCF_042767895.1 Penaeus vannamei
ACAGAAATACTCACTCTAGTAGCTCACCTTATTAAGAATGAAGATAAAAAATGAGGATTAAAAATTCTAGACCAGTGCTACTGCCTAGTTCCAGAATCATGATTATTGGAACACAATAGTCATGGAAAGCTTGTAGGCCTGCAATTTAAGTCTTGATCTGCCATGTTATAATAAGTTAAGGTCATTTGTCATACATATGAGGCCAAGCCCTCAAGGCTACACATAATATTCATAATATTGTCTCATCAGTTAAAACTGCTTAAAGGTTTAGTTATGGATAAAGAGGTTATCAATAATAACCTCTTAAGTCATAGGACAGTCGCGGCGACCACCAGCATGGTTATACAGAATCAACCACAACCTGATATTGGCTACAATTCACGAAGTCTGCAAGGCTAATTATGCAGTGCTGAAACATAAGCTCATATTACCAACGACATCAGTGAGGGTGAGCAGGACCAACTGGGAATCAAAGATCACAGCTCCGTTCAGCCTCCTCCGAGTGAAGAGAAAGATAGCATCGAGGAGGCCATGTAGCTCACATAGGTTGAGCTTGCCGAGTTGGGTAATATACGGCCAACCCATCCGCTACCCCCTGGCAGCTCCATAATAGGGGAGAACATGGCATACACCGTGTTCCTGTATGCCTACAGAATGCCATCGACGTAGAGGTGGTGACCAGCGGGAACAGAGACACTCTGGCGATGGCTTCCAGTGCCAGTTGCTTTTGCTGGGGATAAGGTCTACTTTGGTGCTTAGAGTGAAGGAGACCTCTGGATGGAGGTTTAGCTGATCCCACTGCAATTGTGTAGAAGTCGAGGAGTATGAGAGTGAGTTGGAAGAAATAGAAAGGAAGTTCAGTAATGTGAACAAGCACTTGCATATGAAACTTTGTGCTGGAATTGCATTTCCAAGGTGTGAAAAGTGTCAGTGGGATATCTGCACTTGCAGGATCCAATGCAAGTTCTTCAGGAAGGAAAATGCCAGTTAACTTGTTTATGACCACCTCTGCTTTAGAACTGCCAAGGCTACCCACAATACCAGAAATATAGGCAATATTAGCAGTGCTTCAAGGTCAGGTGCCCCTGGTAACATGATAACTGCTTAGCCAACTGCTACTCCTTTAAATGATACAAGGGTTTTAGAGCAGTTGACTTTAGTTATGCGAGAGCAGAACCGTAGGTCACCGGGGAAATTACTAAATATGCTCAATTCTTAAGCGCCTTTTGCTTGAGTCAGTTAAACGCAAACTTGGAAGGAAATCCTAGAAGGCATGTACAGGGTTGCCTACACATTGCATGGCAGAAATTGTTTAGTGCTGACAGAAAATATTAAGAGGTTCAAGAAGAAGCTCATGAACTAAAAGTTGGTTGGATGTAATAAGGTTGAAGAACTCAGATTTTGGTTTCTACCTGTTTTAAGTGTGCATTAGAGCAGAATGGGATTCATTTACAGAATGGAGATCCCATGAATATATTTGATAAATAATTAGTCCTGTAAATATACAAATACCTTCACTGGGGTCCCCCCTTCATTCCAAGATTTAATATCGTTCATTAAAGTTGAGGTGAAAGCTGCTGAGAAGCAGACACATTAAAGAGCATGATGAAAAGCAAGTAGCCTTCAAAATTAAGTCTCCTTACAGTAGATCCAAGAGGGACCAACAGACCAATTAGATCAGTACACTTTCTCCTCATCCTGTAGCTGAAAGTGAAGGCCCAAAAGATGATCAATTGTGAATTTATTGCAATGAAGATGGAAATATAACAGCTGCATGTTTTCGTTTGAAGATATCAAGTGAGGACCATTGAAAATTTGTAAAATCCCAAGCTTTCTTTAAGGTATCATGAAACATGAAGCCTACCCCTTTTAGGGCAGTTATAACATACCAGTGCATGATTTTGCTGACGCATGTCACTATGACTCGTGAATGTAAAAGATAGAGTTCACTGTTCCTTTGTTATGGAAAGCAAGTTACCCCTTTAAAGCACATGTTCATACCATGACTGGAGTTGACAGCTATAGCTGTGGCAGCGGGCATGGACTGCAAGTTATATATTAAACTGGACTAGCCACCAACTAATTCCAATTTCTGGACAAATAGTACGTCAGCATTAAAGTGCCTACGCAATGACAAAGCTCACTATCGTACTTCTGTAACAGTCTCCCTGATCCATGAACCTTCTATCAAAGTCTGACCCGGCTGACTACGCATCAGGAGCACTTTGTGTTGATGCTTCACTCTGCTGAATGGGTGTCTGGTCCATTGTTTCTAAGAGCAAGTGAGTAAAGTTGGCCCAAGTTACCTGGCGATGTGAGACAATGCAACTTAGCAGGTGACCCAGAGATGAAGAAATCCATTTCACCTTGTGAGGAGATGGTCCCTCAAATAGATTATATTAATAAAATAAAAATATAAGAAAGGTGTTATGCTGGAAGGAGTTTCGGTATTGGGTTGCATTGATGCAGTGCTATAGAGTGGGTATGATCTATCACAACC
>NC_091589.1:18757569-18791329 GCF_042767895.1 Penaeus vannamei
TATTATTAGTGTTATTAGTAGGAAATTATTAGAATTGTGTTGATTATTGCTATTATTGCAATTATTACGCAAATCATCATTATAAGTATCATTGTATAATTATTATCATAATTATTGTCCAAATTACTCTCATAATTACCATTATTATCGTCATTATTGTCATTATTGATGGGGTTATCATCAAAATCATCCTAATTAGCAGAATTAATGGTAAAATCATCATAATCATCATTTAAACTGGAAAAAGGGGGGTTTTCGAGTCATCTCTCAGAAGGCTGTATTTTGCTAGATTTCGCCGGTTTTTCGACTTTTTGGATTTTTCTCCTTTTAGCCTTTTTCTCATTATAGATGGGCTTTATAATGATAATTATCATCATTATTGTCATTATCATCATCATTATTATCATTACTGTCATTATTGCCCTAATTACCCTTAATATAGTCATTATAATAATCATTATCTAAATTATTAATGTCATTTTCATCATTATAATGATTTTAATAATGATATTGACAATAATGATAATTCTTGAGATAATAACAATAATGATAATGATTATAATAACAATAATGGCCGGGATATATTTAATTTTATTTTGATTTCTATCATTGTCGTTATTATTAGTGTTATTAGTAGGAAAATCATTAGAATATTGTTGAGTATTCTTATTATCGCAATTATTAGGCAAATCATCATTATAACTATCATTATATAATTTTTATCATAATTATTGTCCTAATTACTCGCATGATTATCATTATTACCGTCATTATTGATGGGGTTATCATCAAAATCATCCTAATTAGTAGAATTATTGCTAAAATCATCATAATCATCATTTAAACTGGAAAAAGGGGGGTTTTCGACTCATCTCTCAGAAGGCTGTATTTTGCTAGATTTCGCCGGTTTTTCGACTTTTGGGATTTTTCTCCTTTTAGCCTTTTTCTCATTATAGATGGGCTTTATAATGATAATTATCATCATTATTGTCATTATCATCATCATTATTATCATTACTGTGATTATTGCCCTAATTACCCTTAATATAGTCATTATAATAATCATTATCTTAATTATTAATGTCATTTTCATTATTATAATGATTTTAATAATGATAATGGCAATAATGATAATTCTAGAAAGAATAACAACAATAAAATTTATTATAATAACAATAATAGCCGTGTTATAATTACTTTTATTATTATTTCTGTTATCATTGTCGTTATTATTAGTGTTATTAGTAGGAAATTATTAGAATTGTGTTGATTATTGCTATTATTGCAATTATTACGCAAATCATCATTATAAGTATCATTGTATAATTATTATCATAATTATTGTCCAAATTACTCTCATAATTACCATTATTATCGTCATTATTGTCATTATTGATGGGGTTATCATCAAAATCATCCTAATTAGCAGAATTAATGGTAAAATCATCATAATCATCATTTAAACTGGAAAAAGGGGGGTTTTCGAGTCATCTCTCAGAAGGCTGTATTTTGCTAGATTTCGCCGGTTTTTCGACTTTTTGGATTTTTCTCCTTTTAGCCTTTTTCTCATTATAGATGGGCTTTATAATGATAATTATCATCATTATTGTCATTATCATCATCATTATTATCATTACTGTCATTATTGCCCTAATTACCCTTAATATAGTCATTATAATAATCATTATCTAAATTATTAATGTCATTTTCATCATTATAATGATTTTAATAATGATATTGACAATAATGATAATTCTTGAGATAATAACAATAATGATAATGATTATAATAACAATAATGGCCGGGATATATTTAATTTTATTTTTATTTCTATCATTGTCGTTATTATTAGTGTTATTAGTAGGAAAATCATTAGAATATTGTTGAGTATTCTTATTATCGCAATTATTAGGCAAATCATCATTATAACTATCATTATATAATTTTTATCATAATTATTGTCCTAATTACTCGCATGATTATCATTATTACCGTCATTATTGATGGGGTTATCATCAAAATCATCCTAATTAGTAGAATTATTGCTAAAATCATCATAATCATCATTTAAACTGGAAAAAGGGGGGTTTTCGACTCATCTCTCAGAAGGCTGTATTTTGCTAGATTTCGCCGGTTTTTCGACTTTTGGGATTTTTCTCCTTTTAGCCTTTTTCTCATTATAGATGGGCTTTATAATGATAATTATCATCATTATTGTCATTATCATCATCATTATTATCATTACTGTGATTATTGCCCTAATTACCCTTAATATAGTCATTATAATAATCATTATCTTAATTATTAATGTCATTTTCATTATTATAATGATTTTAATAATGATAATGGCAATAATGATAATTCTAGAAAGAATAACAACAATAAAATTTATTATAATAACAATAATAGCCGTGTTATAATTACTTTTATTATTATTTCTGTTATCATTGTCGTTATTATTAGTGTTATTAGTAGGAAATTATTAGAATTGTGTTGATTATTGCTATTATTGCAATTATTACGCAAATCATCATTATAAGTATCATTGTATAATTATTATCATAATTATTGTCCAAATTACTCTCATAATTACCATTATTATCGTCATTATTGTCATTATTGATGGGGTTATCATCAAAATCATCCTAATTAGCAGAATTAATGGTAAAATCATCATAATCATCATTTAAACTGGAAAAAGGGGGGTTTTCGAGTCATCTCTCAGAAGGCTGTATTTTGCTAGATTTCGCCGGTTTTTCGACTTTTTGGATTTTTCTCCTTTTAGCCTTTTTCTCATTATAGATGGGCTTTATAATGATAATTATCATCATTATTGTCATTATCATCATCATTATTATCATTACTGTCATTATTGCCCTAATTACCCTTAATATAGTCATTATAATAATCATTATCTAAATTATTAATGTCATTTTCATCATTATAATGATTTTAATAATGATATTGACAATAATGATAATTCTTGAGATAATAACAATAATGATAATGATTATAATAACAATAATGGCCGGGATATATTTAATTTTATTTTTATTTCTATCATTGTCGTTATTATTAGTGTTATTAGTAGGAAAATCATTAGAATATTGTTGAGTATTCTTATTATCGCAATTATTAGGCAAATCATCATTATAACTATCATTATATAATTTTTATCATAATTATTGTCCTAATTACTCGCATGATTATCATTATTACCGTCATTATTGATGGGGTTATCATCAAAATCATCCTAATTAGTAGAATTATTGCTAAAATCATCATAATCATCATTTAAACTGGAAAAAGGGGGGTTTTCGACTCATCTCTCAGAAGGCTGTATTTTGCTAGATTTCGCCGGTTTTTCGACTTTTGGGATTTTTCTCCTTTTAGCCTTTTTCTCATTATAGATGGGCTTTATAATGATAATTATCATCATTATTGTCATTATCATCATCATTATTATCATTACTGTGATTATTGCCCTAATTACCCTTAATATAGTCATTATAATAATCATTATCTTAATTATTAATGTCATTTTCATTATTATAATGATTTTAATAATGATAATGGCAATAATGATAATTCTAGAAAGAATAACAACAATAAAATTTATTATAATAACAATAATAGCCGTGTTATAATTACTTTTATTATTATTTCTGTTATCATTGTCGTTATTATTAGTGTTATTAGTAGGAAATTATTAGAATTGTGTTGATTATTGCTATTATTGCAATTATTACGCAAATCATCATTATAAGTATCATTGTATAATTATTATCATAATTATTGTCCAAATTACTCTCATAATTACCATTATTATCGTCATTATTGTCATTATTGATGGGGTTATCATCAAAATCATCCTAATTAGCAGAATTAATGGTAAAATCATCATAATCATCATTTAAACTGGAAAAAGGGGGGTTTTCGAGTCATCTCTCAGAAGGCTGTATTTTGCTAGATTTCGCCGGTTTTTCGACTTTTTGGATTTTTCTCCTTTTAGCCTTTTTCTCATTATAGATGGGCTTTATAATGATAATTATCATCATTATTGTCATTATCATCATCATTATTATCATTACTGTCATTATTGCCCTAATTACCCTTAATATAGTCATTATAATAATCATTATCTAAATTATTAATGTCATTTTCATCATTATAATGATTTTAATAATGATATTGACAATAATGATAATTCTTGAGATAATAACAATAATGATAATGATTATAATAACAATAATGGCCGGGATATATTTAATTTTATTTTTATTTCTATCATTGTCGTTATTATTAGTGTTATTAGTAGGAAAATCATTAGAATATTGTTGAGTATTCTTATTATCGCAATTATTAGGCAAATCATCATTATAACTATCATTATATAATTTTTATCATAATTATTGTCCTAATTACTCGCATGATTATCATTATTACCGTCATTATTGATGGGGTTATCATCAAAATCATCCTAATTAGTAGAATTATTGCTAAAATCATCATAATCATCATCTCTCAGAAGGCTGTATTTTGCTAGATTTCGCCGGTTTTTCGACTTTTGGGATTTTTCTCCTTTTAGCCTTTTTCTCATTATAGATGGGCTTTATAATGATAATTATCATCATTATTGTCATTATCATCATCATTATTATCATTACTGTGATTATTGCCCTAATTACCCTTAATATAGTCATTATAATAATCATTATCTTAATTATTAATGTCATTTTCATTATTATAATGATTTTAATAATGATAATGGCAATAATGATAATTCTAGAAAGAATAACAACAATAAAATTTATTATAATAACAATAATAGCCGTGTTATAATTACTTTTATTATTATTTCTGTTATCATTGTCGTTATTATTAGTGTTATTAGTAGGAAATTATTAGAATTGTGTTGATTATTGCTATTATTGCAATTATTACGCAAATCATCATTATAAGTATCATTGTATAATTATTATCATAATTATTGTCCAAATTACTCTCATAATTACCATTATTATCGTCATTATTGTCATTATTGATGGGGTTATCATCAAAATCATCCTAATTAGCAGAATTAATGGTAAAATCATCATAATCATCATTTAAACTGGAAAAAGGGGGGTTTTCGAGTCATCTCTCAGAAGGCTGTATTTTGCTAGATTTCGCCGGTTTTTCGACTTTTTGGATTTTTCTCCTTTTAGCCTTTTTCTCATTATAGATGGGCTTTATAATGATAATTATCATCATTATTGTCATTATCATCATCATTATTATCATTACTGTCATTATTGCCCTAATTACCCTTAATATAGTCATTATAATAATCATTATCTAAATTATTAATGTCATTTTCATCATTATAATGATTTTAATAATGATATTGACAATAATGATAATTCTTGAGATAATAACAATAATGATAATGATTATAATAACAATAATGGCCGGGATATATTTAATTTTATTTTTATTTCTATCATTGTCGTTATTATTAGTGTTATTAGTAGGAAAATCATTAGAATATTGTTGAGTATTCTTATTATCGCAATTATTAGGCAAATCATCATTATAACTATCATTATATAATTTTTATCATAATTATTGTCCTAATTACTCGCATGATTATCATTATTACCGTCATTATTGATGGGGTTATCATCAAAATCATCCTAATTAGTAGAATTATTGCTAAAATCATCATAATCATCATTTAAACTGGAAAAAGGGGGGTTTTCGACTCATCTCTCAGAAGGCTGTATTTTGCTAGATTTCGCCGGTTTTTCGACTTTTGGGATTTTTCTCCTTTTAGCCTTTTTCTCATTATAGATGGGCTTTATAATGATAATTATCATCATTATTGTCATTATCATCATCATTATTATCATTACTGTGATTATTGCCCTAATTACCCTTAATATAGTCATTATAATAATCATTATCTTAATTATTAATGTCATTTTCATTATTATAATGATTTTAATAATGATAATGGCAATAATGATAATTCTAGAAAGAATAACAACAATAAAATTTATTATAATAACAATAATAGCCGTGTTATAATTACTTTTATTATTATTTCTGTTATCATTGTCGTTATTATTAGTGTTATTAGTAGGAAATTATTAGAATTGTGTTGATTATTGCTATTATTGCAATTATTACGCAAATCATCATTATAAGTATCATTGTATAATTATTATCATAATTATTGTCCAAATTACTCTCATAATTACCATTATTATCGTCATTATTGTCATTATTGATGGGGTTATCATCAAAATCATCCTAATTAGCAGAATTAATGGTAAAATCATCATAATCATCATTTAAACTGGAAAAAGGGGGGTTTTCGAGTCATCTCTCAGAAGGCTGTATTTTGCTAGATTTCGCCGGTTTTTCGACTTTTTGGATTTTTCTCCTTTTAGCCTTTTTCTCATTATAGATGGGCTTTATAATGATAATTATCATCATTATTGTCATTATCATCATCATTATTATCATTACTGTCATTATTGCCCTAATTACCCTTAATATAGTCATTATAATAATCATTATCTAAATTATTAATGTCATTTTCATCATTATAATGATTTTAATAATGATATTGACAATAATGATAATTCTTGAGATAATAACAATAATGATAATGATTATAATAACAATAATGGCCGGGATATATTTAATTTTATTTTGATTTCTATCATTGTCGTTATTATTAGTGTTATTAGTAGGAAAATCATTAGAATATTGTTGAGTATTCTTATTATCGCAATTATTAGGCAAATCATCATTATAACTATCATTATATAATTTTTATCATAATTATTGTCCTAATTACTCGCATGATTATCATTATTACCGTCATTATTGATGGGGTTATCATCAAAATCATCCTAATTAGTAGAATTATTGCTAAAATCATCATAATCATCATTTAAACTGGAAAAAGGGGGGTTTTCGACTCATCTCTCAGAAGGCTGTATTTTGCTAGATTTCGCCGGTTTTTCGACTTTTGGGATTTTTCTCCTTTTAGCCTTTTTCTCATTATAGATGGGCTTTATAATGATAATTATCATCATTATTGTCATTATCATCATCATTATTATCATTACTGTGATTATTGCCCTAATTACCCTTAATATAGTCATTATAATAATCATTATCTTAATTATTAATGTCATTTTCATTATTATAATGATTTTAATAATGATAATGGCAATAATGATAATTCTAGAAAGAATAACAACAATAAAATTTATTATAATAACAATAATAGCCGTGTTATAATTACTTTTATTATTATTTCTGTTATCATTGTCGTTATTATTAGTGTTATTAGTAGGAAATTATTAGAATTGTGTTGATTATTGCTATTATTGCAATTATTACGCAAATCATCATTATAAGTATCATTGTATAATTATTATCATAATTATTGTCCAAATTACTCTCATAATTACCATTATTATCGTCATTATTGTCATTATTGATGGGGTTATCATCAAAATCATCCTAATTAGCAGAATTAATGGTAAAATCATCATAATCATCATTTAAACTGGAAAAAGGGGGGTTTTCGAGTCATCTCTCAGAAGGCTGTATTTTGCTAGATTTCGCCGGTTTTTCGACTTTTTGGATTTTTCTCCTTTTAGCCTTTTTCTCATTATAGATGGGCTTTATAATGATAATTATCATCATTATTGTCATTATCATCATCATTATTATCATTACTGTCATTATTGCCCTAATTACCCTTAATATAGTCATTATAATAATCATTATCTAAATTATTAATGTCATTTTCATCATTATAATGATTTTAATAATGATATTGACAATAATGATAATTCTTGAGATAATAACAATAATGATAATGATTATAATAACAATAATGGCCGGGATATATTTAATTTTATTTTTATTTCTATCATTGTCGTTATTATTAGTGTTATTAGTAGGAAAATCATTAGAATATTGTTGAGTATTCTTATTATCGCAATTATTAGGCAAATCATCATTATAACTATCATTATATAATTTTTATCATAATTATTGTCCTAATTACTCGCATGATTATCATTATTACCGTCATTATTGATGGGGTTATCATCAAAATCATCCTAATTAGTAGAATTATTGCTAAAATCATCATAATCATCATTTAAACTGGAAAAAGGGGGGTTTTCGACTCATCTCTCAGAAGGCTGTATTTTGCTAGATTTCGCCGGTTTTTCGACTTTTGGGATTTTTCTCCTTTTAGCCTTTTTCTCATTATAGATGGGCTTTATAATGATAATTATCATCATTATTGTCATTATCATCATCATTATTATCATTACTGTGATTATTGCCCTAATTACCCTTAATATAGTCATTATAATAATCATTATCTTAATTATTAATGTCATTTTCATTATTATAATGATTTTAATAATGATAATGGCAATAATGATAATTCTAGAAAGAATAACAACAATAAAATTTATTATAATAACAATAATAGCCGTGTTATAATTACTTTTATTATTATTTCTGTTATCATTGTCGTTATTATTAGTGTTATTAGTAGGAAATTATTAGAATTGTGTTGATTATTGCTATTATTGCAATTATTACGCAAATCATCATTATAAGTATCATTGTATAATTATTATCATAATTATTGTCCAAATTACTCTCATAATTACCATTATTATCGTCATTATTGTCATTATTGATGGGGTTATCATCAAAATCATCCTAATTAGCAGAATTAATGGTAAAATCATCATAATCATCATTTAAACTGGAAAAAGGGGGGTTTTCGAGTCATCTCTCAGAAGGCTGTATTTTGCTAGATTTCGCCGGTTTTTCGACTTTTTGGATTTTTCTCCTTTTAGCCTTTTTCTCATTATAGATGGGCTTTATAATGATAATTATCATCATTATTGTCATTATCATCATCATTATTATCATTACTGTCATTATTGCCCTAATTACCCTTAATATAGTCATTATAATAATCATTATCTAAATTATTAATGTCATTTTCATCATTATAATGATTTTAATAATGATATTGACAATAATGATAATTCTTGAGATAATAACAATAATGATAATGATTATAATAACAATAATGGCCGGGATATATTTAATTTTATTTTTATTTCTATCATTGTCGTTATTATTAGTGTTATTAGTAGGAAAATCATTAGAATATTGTTGAGTATTCTTATTATCGCAATTATTAGGCAAATCATCATTATAACTATCATTATATAATTTTTATCATAATTATTGTCCTAATTACTCGCATGATTATCATTATTACCGTCATTATTGATGGGGTTATCATCAAAATCATCCTAATTAGTAGAATTATTGCTAAAATCATCATAATCATCATTTAAACTGGAAAAAGGGGGGTTTTCGACTCATCTCTCAGAAGGCTGTATTTTGCTAGATTTCGCCGGTTTTTCGACTTTTGGGATTTTTCTCCTTTTAGCCTTTTTCTCATTATAGATGGGCTTTATAATGATAATTATCATCATTATTGTCATTATCATCATCATTATTATCATTACTGTGATTATTGCCCTAATTACCCTTAATATAGTCATTATAATAATCATTATCTTAATTATTAATGTCATTTTCATTATTATAATGATTTTAATAATGATAATGGCAATAATGATAATTCTAGAAAGAATAACAACAATAAAATTTATTATAATAACAATAATAGCCGTGTTATAATTACTTTTATTATTATTTCTGTTATCATTGTCGTTATTATTAGTGTTATTAGTAGGAAATTATTAGAATTGTGTTGATTATTGCTATTATTGCAATTATTACGCAAATCATCATTATAAGTATCATTGTATAATTATTATCATAATTATTGTCCAAATTACTCTCATAATTACCATTATTATCGTCATTATTGTCATTATTGATGGGGTTATCATCAAAATCATCCTAATTAGCAGAATTAATGGTAAAATCATCATAATCATCATTTAAACTGGAAAAAGGGGGGTTTTCGAGTCATCTCTCAGAAGGCTGTATTTTGCTAGATTTCGCCGGTTTTTCGACTTTTTGGATTTTTCTCCTTTTAGCCTTTTTCTCATTATAGATGGGCTTTATAATGATAATTATCATCATTATTGTCATTATCATCATCATTATTATCATTACTGTCATTATTGCCCTAATTACCCTTAATATAGTCATTATAATAATCATTATCTAAATTATTAATGTCATTTTCATCATTATAATGATTTTAATAATGATATTGACAATAATGATAATTCTTGAGATAATAACAATAATGATAATGATTATAATAACAATAATGGCCGGGATATATTTAATTTTATTTTTATTTCTATCATTGTCGTTATTATTAGTGTTATTAGTAGGAAAATCATTAGAATATTGTTGAGTATTCTTATTATCGCAATTATTAGGCAAATCATCATTATAACTATCATTATATAATTTTTATCATAATTATTGTCCTAATTACTCGCATGATTATCATTATTACCGTCATTATTGATGGGGTTATCATCAAAATCATCCTAATTAGTAGAATTATTGCTAAAATCATCATAATCATCATTTAAACTGGAAAAAGGGGGGTTTTCGACTCATCTCTCAGAAGGCTGTATTTTGCTAGATTTCGCCGGTTTTTCGACTTTTGGGATTTTTCTCCTTTTAGCCTTTTTCTCATTATAGATGGGCTTTATAATGATAATTATCATCATTATTGTCATTATCATCATCATTATTATCATTACTGTGATTATTGCCCTAATTACCCTTAATATAGTCATTATAATAATCATTATCTTAATTATTAATGTCATTTTCATTATTATAATGATTTTAATAATGATAATGGCAATAATGATAATTCTAGAAAGAATAACAACAATAAAATTTATTATAATAACAATAATAGCCGTGTTATAATTACTTTTATTATTATTTCTGTTATCATTGTCGTTATTATTAGTGTTATTAGTAGGAAATTATTAGAATTGTGTTGATTATTGCTATTATTGCAATTATTACGCAAATCATCATTATAAGTATCATTGTATAATTATTATCATAATTATTGTCCAAATTACTCTCATAATTACCATTATTATCGTCATTATTGTCATTATTGATGGGGTTATCATCAAAATCATCCTAATTAGCAGAATTAATGGTAAAATCATCATAATCATCATTTAAACTGGAAAAAGGGGGGTTTTCGAGTCATCTCTCAGAAGGCTGTATTTTGCTAGATTTCGCCGGTTTTTCGACTTTTTGGATTTTTCTCCTTTTAGCCTTTTTCTCATTATAGATGGGCTTTATAATGATAATTATCATCATTATTGTCATTATCATCATCATTATTATCATTACTGTCATTATTGCCCTAATTACCCTTAATATAGTCATTATAATAATCATTATCTAAATTATTAATGTCATTTTCATCATTATAATGATTTTAATAATGATATTGACAATAATGATAATTCTTGAGATAATAACAATAATGATAATGATTATAATAACAATAATGGCCGGGATATATTTAATTTTATTTTTATTTCTATCATTGTCGTTATTATTAGTGTTATTAGTAGGAAAATCATTAGAATATTGTTGAGTATTCTTATTATCGCAATTATTAGGCAAATCATCATTATAACTATCATTATATAATTTTTATCATAATTATTGTCCTAATTACTCGCATGATTATCATTATTACCGTCATTATTGATGGGGTTATCATCAAAATCATCCTAATTAGTAGAATTATTGCTAAAATCATCATAATCATCATTTAAACTGGAAAAAGGGGGGTTTTCGACTCATCTCTCAGAAGGCTGTATTTTGCTAGATTTCGCCGGTTTTTCGACTTTTGGGATTTTTCTCCTTTTAGCCTTTTTCTCATTATAGATGGGCTTTATAATGATAATTATCATCATTATTGTCATTATCATCATCATTATTATCATTACTGTGATTATTGCCCTAATTACCCTTAATATAGTCATTATAATAATCATTATCTTAATTATTAATGTCATTTTCATTATTATAATGATTTTAATAATGATAATGGCAATAATGATAATTCTAGAAAGAATAACAACAATAAAATTTATTATAATAACAATAATAGCCGTGTTATAATTACTTTTATTATCATTTCTGTTATCATTGTCGTTATTATTAGTGTTATTAGTAGGAAATTATTAGAATTGTGTTGATTATTGCTATTATTGCAATTATTACGCAAATCATCATTATAAGTATCATTGTATAATTATTATCATAATTATTGTCCAAATTACTCTCATAATTACCATTATTATCGTCATTATTGTCATTATTGATGGGGTTATCATCAAAATCATCCTAATTAGCAGAATTAATGGTAAAATCATCATAATCATCATTTAAACTGGAAAAAGGGGGGTTTTCGAGTCATCTCTCAGAAGGCTGTATTTTGCTAGATTTCGCCGGTTTTTCGACTTTTTGGATTTTTCTCCTTTTAGCCTTTTTCTCATTATAGATGGGCTTTATAATGATAATTATCATCATTATTGTCATTATCATCATCATTATTATCATTACTGTCATTATTGCCCTAATTACCCTTAATATAGTCATTATAATAATCATTATCTAAATTATTAATGTCATTTTCATCATTATAATGATTTTAATAATGATATTGACAATAATGATAATTCTTGAGATAATAACAATAATGATAATGATTATAATAACAATAATGGCCGGGATATATTTAATTTTATTTTTATTTCTATCATTGTCGTTATTATTAGTGTTATTAGTAGGAAAATCATTAGAATATTGTTGAGTATTCTTATTATCGCAATTATTAGGCAAATCATCATTATAACTATCATTATATAATTTTTATCATAATTATTGTCCTAATTACTCGCATGATTATCATTATTACCGTCATTATTGATGGGGTTATCATCAAAATCATCCTAATTAGTAGAATTATTGCTAAAATCATCATAATCATCATTTAAACTGGAAAAAGGGGGGTTTTCGACTCATCTCTCAGAAGGCTGTATTTTGCTAGATTTCGCCGGTTTTTCGACTTTTGGGATTTTTCTCCTTTTAGCCTTTTTCTCATTATAGATGGGCTTTATAATGATAATTATCATCATTATTGTCATTATCATCATCATTATTATCATTACTGTGATTATTGCCCTAATTACCCTTAATATAGTCATTATAATAATCATTATCTTAATTATTAATGTCATTTTCATTATTATAATGATTTTAATAATGATAATGGCAATAATGATAATTCTAGAAAGAATAACAACAATAAAATTTATTATAATAACAATAATAGCCGTGTTATAATTACTTTTATTATTATTTCTGTTATCATTGTCGTTATTATTAGTGTTATTAGTAGGAAATTATTAGAATTGTGTTGATTATTGCTATTATTGCAATTATTACGCAAATCATCATTATAAGTATCATTGTATAATTATTATCATAATTATTGTCCAAATTACTCTCATAATTACCATTATTATCGTCATTATTGTCATTATTGATGGGGTTATCATCAAAATCATCCTAATTAGCAGAATTAATGGTAAAATCATCATAATCATCATTTAAACTGGAAAAAGGGGGGTTTTCGAGTCATCTCTCAGAAGGCTGTATTTTGCTAGATTTCGCCGGTTTTTCGACTTTTTGGATTTTTCTCCTTTTAGCCTTTTTCTCATTATAGATGGGCTTTATAATGATAATTATCATCATTATTGTCATTATCATCATCATTATTATCATTACTGTCATTATTGCCCTAATTACCCTTAATATAGTCATTATAATAATCATTATCTAAATTATTAATGTCATTTTCATCATTATAATGATTTTAATAATGATATTGACAATAATGATAATTCTTGAGATAATAACAATAATGATAATGATTATAATAACAATAATGGCCGGGATATATTTAATTTTATTTTTATTTCTATCATTGTCGTTATTATTAGTGTTATTAGTAGGAAAATCATTAGAATATTGTTGAGTATTCTTATTATCGCAATTATTAGGCAAATCATCATTATAACTATCATTATATAATTTTTATCATAATTATTGTCCTAATTACTCGCATGATTATCATTATTACCGTCATTATTGATGGGGTTATCATCAAAATCATCCTAATTAGTAGAATTATTGCTAAAATCATCATAATCATCATTTAAACTGGAAAAAGGGGGGTTTTCGACTCATCTCTCAGAAGGCTGTATTTTGCTAGATTTCGCCGGTTTTTCGACTTTTGGGATTTTTCTCCTTTTAGCCTTTTTCTCATTATAGATGGGCTTTATAATGATAATTATCATCATTATTGTCATTATCATCATCATTATTATCATTACTGTGATTATTGCCCTAATTACCCTTAATATAGTCATTATAATAATCATTATCTTAATTATTAATGTCATTTTCATTATTATAATGATTTTAATAATGATAATGGCAATAATGATAATTCTAGAAAGAATAACAACAATAAAATTTATTATAATAACAATAATAGCCGTGTTATAATTACTTTTATTATTATTTCTGTTATCATTGTCGTTATTATTAGTGTTATTAGTAGGAAATTATTAGAATTGTGTTGATTATTGCTATTATTGCAATTATTACGCAAATCATCATTATAAGTATCATTGTATAATTATTATCATAATTATTGTCCAAATTACTCTCATAATTACCATTATTATCGTCATTATTGTCATTATTGATGGGGTTATCATCAAAATCATCCTAATTAGCAGAATTAATGGTAAAATCATCATAATCATCATTTAAACTGGAAAAAGGGGGGTTTTCGAGTCATCTCTCAGAAGGCTGTATTTTGCTAGATTTCGCCGGTTTTTCGACTTTTTGGATTTTTCTCCTTTTAGCCTTTTTCTCATTATAGATGGGCTTTATAATGATAATTATCATCATTATTGTCATTATCATCATCATTATTATCATTACTGTCATTATTGCCCTAATTACCCTTAATATAGTCATTATAATAATCATTATCTAAATTATTAATGTCATTTTCATCATTATAATGATTTTAATAATGATATTGACAATAATGATAATTCTTGAGATAATAACAATAATGATAATGATTATAATAACAATAATGGCCGGGATATATTTAATTTTATTTTTATTTCTATCATTGTCGTTATTATTAGTGTTATTAGTAGGAAAATCATTAGAATATTGTTGAGTATTCTTATTATCGCAATTATTAGGCAAATCATCATTATAACTATCATTATATAATTTTTATCATAATTATTGTCCTAATTACTCGCATGATTATCATTATTACCGTCATTATTGATGGGGTTATCATCAAAATCATCCTAATTAGTAGAATTATTGCTAAAATCATCATAATCATCATTTAAACTGGAAAAAGGGGGGTTTTCGACTCATCTCTCAGAAGGCTGTATTTTGCTAGATTTCGCCGGTTTTTCGACTTTTGGGATTTTTCTCCTTTTAGCCTTTTTCTCATTATAGATGGGCTTTATAATGATAATTATCATCATTATTGTCATTATCATCATCATTATTATCATTACTGTGATTATTGCCCTAATTACCCTTAATATAGTCATTATAATAATCATTATCTTAATTATTAATGTCATTTTCATTATTATAATGATTTTAATAATGATAATGGCAATAATGATAATTCTAGAAAGAATAACAACAATAAAATTTATTATAATAACAATAATAGCCGTGTTATAATTACTTTTATTATTATTTCTGTTATCATTGTCGTTATTATTAGTGTTATTAGTAGGAAATTATTAGAATTGTGTTGATTATTGCTATTATTGCAATTATTACGCAAATCATCATTATAAGTATCATTGTATAATTATTATCATAATTATTGTCCAAATTACTCTCATAATTACCATTATTATCGTCATTATTGTCATTATTGATGGGGTTATCATCAAAATCATCCTAATTAGCAGAATTAATGGTAAAATCATCATAATCATCATTTAAACTGGAAAAAGGGGGGTTTTCGAGTCATCTCTCAGAAGGCTGTATTTTGCTAGATTTCGCCGGTTTTTCGACTTTTTGGATTTTTCTCCTTTTAGCCTTTTTCTCATTATAGATGGGCTTTATAATGATAATTATCATCATTATTGTCATTATCATCATCATTATTATCATTACTGTCATTATTGCCCTAATTACCCTTAATATAGTCATTATAATAATCATTATCTAAATTATTAATGTCATTTTCATCATTATAATGATTTTAATAATGATATTGACAATAATGATAATTCTTGAGATAATAACAATAATGATAATGATTATAATAACAATAATGGCCGGGATATATTTAATTTTATTTTGATTTCTATCATTGTCGTTATTATTAGTGTTATTAGTAGGAAAATCATTAGAATATTGTTGAGTATTCTTATTATCGCAATTATTAGGCAAATCATCATTATAACTATCATTATATAATTTTTATCATAATTATTGTCCTAATTACTCGCATGATTATCATTATTACCGTCATTATTGATGGGGTTATCATCAAAATCATCCTAATTAGTAGAATTATTGCTAAAATCATCATAATCATCATTTAAACTGGAAAAAGGGGGGTTTTCGACTCATCTCTCAGAAGGCTGTATTTTGCTAGATTTCGCCGGTTTTTCGACTTTTGGGATTTTTCTCCTTTTAGCCTTTTTCTCATTATAGATGGGCTTTATAATGATGATTATCATCATTATTGTCATTATCATCATCATTATTATCATTACTGTGATTATTGCCCTAATTACCCTTAATATAGTCATTATAATAATCATTATCTTAATTATTAATGTCATTTTCATTATTATAATGATTTTAATAATGATAATGGCAATAATGATAATTCTAGAAAGAATAACAACAATAAAATTTATTATAATAACAATAATAGCCGTGTTATAATTACTTTTATTATTATTTCTGTTATCATTGTCGTTATTATTAGTGTTATTAGTAGGAAATTATTAGAATTGTGTTGATTATTGCTATTATTGCAATTATTACGCAAATCATCATTATAAGTATCATTGTATAATTATTATCATAATTATTGTCCAAATTACTCTCATAATTACCATTATTATCGTCATTATTGTCATTATTGATGGGGTTATCATCAAAATCATCCTAATTAGCAGAATTAATGGTAAAATCATCATAATCATCATTTAAACTGGAAAAAGGGGGGTTTTCGAGTCATCTCTCAGAAGGCTGTATTTTGCTAGATTTCGCCGGTTTTTCGACTTTTTGGATTTTTCTCCTTTTAGCCTTTTTCTCATTATAGATGGGCTTTATAATGATAATTATCATCATTATTGTCATTATCATCATCATTATTATCATTACTGTCATTATTGCCCTAATTACCCTTAATATAGTCATTATAATAATCATTATCTAAATTATTAATGTCATTTTCATCATTATAATGATTTTAATAATGATATTGACAATAATGATAATTCTTGAGATAATAACAATAATGATAATGATTATAATAACAATAATGGCCGGGATATATTTAATTTTATTTTTATTTCTATCATTGTCGTTATTATTAGTGTTATTAGTAGGAAAATCATTAGAATATTGTTGAGTATTCTTATTATCGCAATTATTAGGCAAATCATCATTATAACTATCATTATATAATTTTTATCATAATTATTGTCCTAATTACTCGCATGATTATCATTATTACCGTCATTATTGATGGGGTTATCATCAAAATCATCCTAATTAGTAGAATTATTGCTAAAATCATCATAATCATCATTTAAACTGGAAAAAGGGGGGTTTTCGACTCATCTCTCAGAAGGCTGTATTTTGCTAGATTTCGCCGGTTTTTCGACTTTTGGGATTTTTCTCCTTTTAGCCTTTTTCTCATTATAGATGGGCTTTATAATGATAATTATCATCATTATTGTCATTATCATCATCATTATTATCATTACTGTGATTATTGCCCTAATTACCCTTAATATAGTCATTATAATAATCATTATCTTAATTATTAATGTCATTTTCATTATTATAATGATTTTAATAATGATAATGGCAATAATGATAATTCTAGAAAGAATAACAACAATAAAATTTATTATAATAACAATAATAGCCGTGTTATAATTACTTTTATTATTATTTCTGTTATCATTGTCGTTATTATTAGTGTTATTAGTAGGAAATTATTAGAATTGTGTTGATTATTGCTATTATTGCAATTATTACGCAAATCATCATTATAAGTATCATTGTATAATTATTATCATAATTATTGTCCAAATTACTCTCATAATTACCATTATTATCGTCATTATTGTCATTATTGATGGGGTTATCATCAAAATCATCCTAATTAGCAGAATTAATGGTAAAATCATCATAATCATCATTTAAACTGGAAAAAGGGGGGTTTTCGAGTCATCTCTCAGAAGGCTGTATTTTGCTAGATTTCGCCGGTTTTTCGACTTTTTGGATTTTTCTCCTTTTAGCCTTTTTCTCATTATAGATGGGCTTTATAATGATAATTATCATCATTATTGTCATTATCATCATCATTATTATCATTACTGTCATTATTGCCCTAATTACCCTTAATATAGTCATTATAATAATCATTATCTAAATTATTAATGTCATTTTCATCATTATAATGATTTTAATAATGATATTGACAATAATGATAATTCTTGAGATAATAACAATAATGATAATGATTATAATAACAATAATGGCCGGGATATATTTAATTTTATTTTGATTTCTATCATTGTCGTTATTATTAGTGTTATTAGTAGGAAAATCATTAGAATATTGTTGAGTATTCTTATTATCGCAATTATTAGGCAAATCATCATTATAACTATCATTATATAATTTTTATCATAATTATTGTCCTAATTACTCGCATGATTATCATTATTACCGTCATTATTGATGGGGTTATCATCAAAATCATCCTAATTAGTAGAATTATTGCTAAAATCATCATAATCATCATTTAAACTGGAAAAAGGGGGGTTTTCGACTCATCTCTCAGAAGGCTGTATTTTGCTAGATTTCGCCGGTTTTTCGACTTTTGGGATTTTTCTCCTTTTAGCCTTTTTCTCATTATAGATGGGCTTTATAATGATGATTATCATCATTATTGTCATTATCATCATCATTATTATCATTACTGTGATTATTGCCCTAATTACCCTTAATATAGTCATTATAATAATCATTATCTTAATTATTAATGTCATTTTCATTATTATAATGATTTTAATAATGATAATGGCAATAATGATAATTCTAGAAAGAATAACAACAATAAAATTTATTATAATAACAATAATAGCCGTGTTATAATTACTTTTATTATTATTTCTGTTATCATTGTCGTTATTATTAGTGTTATTAGTAGGAAATTATTAGAATTGTGTTGATTATTGCTATTATTGCAATTATTACGCAAATCATCATTATAAGTATCATTGTATAATTATTATCATAATTATTGTCCAAATTACTCTCATAATTACCATTATTATCGTCATTATTGTCATTATTGATGGGGTTATCATCAAAATCATCCTAATTAGCAGAATTAATAGTAAAATCATCATAATCATCATTTAAACAGGAAAAAGGGGGGTTTTCGAGTTATCTCTCAGAAGGCTGTATTTTGCTAGATTTCGCCGGTTTTTCGACTTTTTTGGATTTTTCTCCTTTTAGCCTTTTTCTCATTATAGATGGGCTTTATAATGATAATTATCATCATTATTGTCATTATCATCATCATTATTATCATTACTGTCATTATTGCCCTAATTACCCTTAATATAGTCATTATAATAATCATTATCTTAAATCATTAATGTCATTTTCATCATTATAATGATTTTAATAATGATATTGACAATAATGATAATTCTTGAGATAATAACAATAAAATTTGATTATAATAACAATAATAGCCGGGATTATAATTTAATTTTATTTTTATTTCTATCATTGTCGTTATTATTAGTGTTATTAGTAGGAAATTATTAGAATTGTGTTGAGTTATTGCTTATTATTGCAATTATTAGGCAAATCATCATTATAAGTATCATTGTATAATTATTATCATAATTATTGTCCAAATTACTCTCATAATTACCATTATTATCGTCATTATTGATGGGGTTATCATCAAAATAATCCTAATTAGCAGAATTAATGGTAAAATCATCATAATCATCATTTAAACTGGAAAAAGGGGGGTTTTCGAGTCATCTCTCAGAAGGCTGTATTTTGCTAGATTTCGCCGGTTTTTCGACTTTTTGGATTTTTCTCCTTTTAGCCTTTTTCTCATTATAGATGGGCTTTATAATGATAATTATCATCATTATTGTCATTATCATCATCATTATTATCATTACTGTCATTATTGCCCTAATTACCCTTAATATAGTCATTATAATAATCATTATCTAAATTATTAATGTCATTTTCATCATTATAATGATTTTAATAATGATATTGACAATAATGATAATTCTTGAGATAATAACAATAATGATAATGATTATAATAACAATAATGGCCGGGATATATTTAATTTTATTTTGATTTCTATCATTGTCGTTATTATTAGTGTTATTAGTAGGAAAATCATTAGAATATTGTTGAGTATTCTTATTATCGCAATTATTAGGCAAATCATCATTATAACTATCATTATATAATTTTTATCATAATTATTGTCCTAATTACTCGCATGATTATCATTATTACCGTCATTATTGATGGGGTTATCATCAAAATCATCCTAATTAGTAGAATTATTGCTAAAATCATCATAATCATCATTTAAACTGGAAAAAGGGGGGTTTTCGACTCATCTCTCAGAAGGCTGTATTTTGCTAGATTTCGCCGGTTTTTCGACTTTTGGGATTTTTCTCCTTTTAGCCTTTTTCTCATTATAGATGGGCTTTATAATGATAATTATCATCATTATTGTCATTATCATCATCATTATTATCATTACTGTGATTATTGCCCTAATTACCCTTAATATAGTCATTATAATAATCATTATCTTAATTATTAATGTCATTTTCATTATTATAATGATTTTAATAATGATAATGGCAATAATGATAATTCTAGAAAGAATAACAACAATAAAATTTATTATAATAACAATAATAGCCGTGTTATAATTACTTTTATTATTATTTCTGTTATCATTGTCGTTATTATTAGTGTTATTAGTAGGAAATTATTAGAATTGTGTTGATTATTGCTATTATTGCAATTATTACGCAAATCATCATTATAAGTATCATTGTATAATTATTATCATAATTATTGTCCAAATTACTCTCATAATTACCATTATTATCGTCATTATTGTCATTATTGATGGGGTTATCATCAAAATCATCCTAATTAGCAGAATTAATGGTAAAATCATCATAATCATCATTTAAACTGGAAAAAGGGGGGTTTTCGAGTCATCTCTCAGAAGGCTGTATTTTGCTAGATTTCGCCGGTTTTTCGACTTTTTGGATTTTTCTCCTTTTAGCCTTTTTCTCATTATAGATGGGCTTTATAATGATAATTATCATCATTATTGTCATTATCATCATCATTATTATCATTACTGTCATTATTGCCCTAATTACCCTTAATATAGTCATTATAATAATCATTATCTAAATTATTAATGTCATTTTCATCATTATAATGATTTTAATAATGATATTGACAATAATGATAATTCTTGAGATAATAACAATAATGATAATGATTATAATAACAAAAATAGCCGTGTTATAATCACTTTTATTATTATTTCTGTTATCATTGTCGTTATTATTAGTGTTATTAGTAGGAAAATCATTAGAATTGTGTTGATTATTGCTATTATTGCAATTATTACGCACATCATCATTATAAGTATCATTGTCGTTATTATTAGTGTTATTAGTAGGAAAATCATTAGAATATTGTTGAGTATTCTTATTATCGCAATTATTAGGCAAATCATCATTATAACTATCATTATATAATTTTTATCATAATTATTGTCCTAATTATTCGCATGATTATCATTATTACCGTCATTATTGATGGGGTTATCATCAAAATCATCCTAATTAGTAGAATTATTGCTAAAATCATCATAATCATCATTTAAACTGGAAAAAGGGGGGTTTTCGACTCATCTCTCAGAAGGCTGTATTTTGCTAGATTTCGCCGGTTTTTCGACTTTTGGGATTTTTCTCCTTTTAGCCTTTTTCTCATTATAGATGGGCTTTATAATGATAATTATCATCATTATTGTCATTATCATCATCATTATTATCATTACTGTGATTATTGCCCTAATTACCCTTAATATAGTCATTATAATAATCATTATCTTAATTATTAATGTCATTTTCATTATTATAATGATTTTAATAATGATAATGGCAATAATGATAATTCTAGAAAGAATAACAACAATAAAATTTATTATAATAACAATAATAGCCGTGTTATAATTACTTTTATTATCATTTCTGTTATCATTGTCGTTATTATTAGTGTTATTAGTAGGAAATTATTAGAATTGTGTTGATTATTGCTATTATTGCAATTATTACGCAAATCATCATTATAAGTATCATTGTATAATTATTATCATAATTATTGTCCAAATTACTCTCATAATTACCATTATTATCGTCATTATTGTCATTATTGATGGGGTTATCATCAAAATCATCCTAATTAGCAGAATTAATGGTAAAATCATCATAATCATCATTTAAACTGGAAAAAGGGGGGTTTTCGAGTCATCTCTCAGAAGGCTGTATTTTGCTAGATTTCGCCGGTTTTTCGACTTTTTGGATTTTTCTCCTTTTAGCCTTTTTCTCATTATAGATGGGCTTTATAATGATAATTATCATCATTATTGTCATTATCATCATCATTATTATCATTACTGTCATTATTGCCCTAATTACCCTTAATATAGTCATTATAATAATCATTATCTAAATTATTAATGTCATTTTCATCATTATAATGATTTTAATAATGATATTGACAATAATGATAATTCTTGAGATAATAACAATAATGATAATGATTATAATAACAATAATGGCCGGGATATATTTAATTTTATTTTTATTTCTATCATTGTCGTTATTATTAGTGTTATTAGTAGGAAAATCATTAGAATATTGTTGAGTATTCTTATTATCGCAATTATTAGGCAAATCATCATTATAACTATCATTATATAATTTTTATCATAATTATTGTCCTAATTACTCGCATGATTATCATTATTACCGTCATTATTGATGGGGTTATCATCAAAATCATCCTAATTAGTAGAATTATTGCTAAAATCATCATAATCATCATTTAAACTGGAAAAAGGGGGGTTTTCGACTCATCTCTCAGAAGGCTGTATTTTGCTAGATTTCGCCGGTTTTTCGACTTTTTGGATTTTTCTCCTTTTAGCCTTTTTCTCATTATAGATGGGCTTTATAATGATAATTATCATCATTATTGTCATTATCATCATCATTATTATCATTACTGTGATTATTGCCCTAATTACCCTTAATATAGTCATTATAATAATCATTATCTTAATTATTAATGTCATTTTCATTATTATAATGATTTTAATAATGATAATGGCAATAATGATAATTCTAGAAAGAATAACAACAATAAAATTTATTATAATAACAATAATAGCCGTGTTATAATTACTTTTATTATTATTTCTGTTATCATTGTCGTTATTATTAGTGTTATTAGTAGGAAATTATTAGAATTGTGTTGATTATTGCTATTATTGCAATTATTACGCAAATCATCATTATAAGTATCATTGTATAATTATTATCATAATTATTGTCCAAATTACTCTCATAATTACCATTATTATCGTCATTATTGTCATTATTGATGGGGTTATCATCAAAATCATCCTAATTAGCAGAATTAATGGTAAAATCATCATAATCATCATTTAAACTGGAAAAAGGGGGGTTTTCGAGTCATCTCTCAGAAGGCTGTATTTTGCTAGATTTCGCCGGTTTTTCGACTTTTTGGATTTTTCTCCTTTTAGCCTTTTTCTCATTATAGATGGGCTTTATAATGATAATTATCATCATTATTGTCATTATCATCATCATTATTATCATTACTGTCATTATTGCCCTAATTACCCTTAATATAGTCATTATAATAATCATTATCTAAATTATTAATGTCATTTTCATCATTATAATGATTTTAATAATGATATTGACAATAATGATAATTCTTGAGATAATAACAATAATGATAATGATTATAATAACAATAATGGCCGGGATATATTTAATTTTATTTTTATTTCTATCATTGTCGTTATTATTAGTGTTATTAGTAGGAAAATCATTAGAATATTGTTGAGTATTCTTATTATCGCAATTATTAGGCAAATCATCATTATAACTATCATTATATAATTTTTATCATAATTATTGTCCTAATTACTCGCATGATTATCATTATTACCGTCATTATTGATGGGGTTATCATCAAAATCATCCTAATTAGTAGAATTATTGCTAAAATCATCATAATCATCATTTAAACTGGAAAAAGGGGGGTTTTCGACTCATCTCTCAGAAGGCTGTATTTTGCTAGATTTCGCCGGTTTTTCGACTTTTGGGATTTTTCTCCTTTTAGCCTTTTTCTCATTATAGATGGGCTTTATAATGATGATTATCATCATTATTGTCATTATCATCATCATTATTATCATTACTGTGATTATTGCCCTAATTACCCTTAATATAGTCATTATAATAATCATTATCTTAATTATTAATGTCATTTTCATTATTATAATGATTTTAATAATGATAATGGCAATAATGATAATTCTAGAAAGAATAACAACAAAAAAATTATTATAATAACAATAATAGCCGTGTTATAATTACTTTTATTATTATTTCTGTTATCATTGTCGTTATTATTAGTGTTATTAGTAGGAAATTATTAGAATTGTGTTGATTATTGCTATTATTGCAATTATTACGCAAATCATCATTATAAGTATCATTGTATAATTATTATCATAATTATTGTCCAAATTACTCTCATAATTACCATTATTATCGTCATTATTGTCATTATTGATGGGGTTATCATCAAAATCATCCTAATTAGCAGAATTAATGGTAAAATCATCATAATCATCATTTAAACTGGAAAAAGGGGGGTTTTCGAGTCATCTCTCAGAAGGCTGTATTTTGCTAGATTTCGCCGGTTTTTCGACTTTTGGGATTTTTCTCCTTTTAGCCTTTTTCTCATTATAGATGGGCTTTATAATGATAATTATCATCATTATTGTCATTATCATCATCATTATTATCATTACTGTCATTATTGCCCTAATTACCCTTAATATAGTCATTATAATAATCATTATCTAAATTATTAATGTCATTTTCATCATTATAATGATTTTAATAATGATATTGACAATAATGATAATTCTTGAGATAATAACAATAATGATAATGATTATAATAACAATAATGGCCGGGATATATTTAATTTTATTTTTATTTCTATCATTGTCGTTATTATTAGTGTTATTAGTAGGAAAATCATTAGAATATTGTTGAGTATTCTTATTATCGCAATTATTAGGCAAATCATCATTATAACTATCATTATATAATTTTTATCATAATTATTGTCCTAATTACTCGCATGATTATCATTATTACCGTCATTATTGATGGGGTTATCATCAAAATCATCCTAATTAGTAGAATTATTGCTAAAATCATCATAATCATCATTTAAACTGGAAAAAGGGGGGTTTTCGAGTCATCTCTCAGAAGGCTGTATTTTGCTAGATTTCGCCGGTTTTTCGACTTTTTGGATTTTTCTCCTTTTAGCCTTTTTCTCATTATAGATGGGCTTTATAATGATAATTATCATCATTATTGTCATTATCATCATCATTATTATCATTACTGTCATTATTGCCCTAATTACCCTTAATATAGTCATTATAATAATCATTATCTAAATTATTAATGTCATTTTCATCATTATAATGATTTTAATAATGATATTGACAATAATGATAATTCTTGAGATAATAACAATAATGATAATGATTATAATAACAATAATGGCCGGGATATATTTAATTTTATTTTTATTTCTATCATTGTCGTTATTATTAGTGTTATTAGTAGGAAATTATTAGAGTATTGTTGAGTATTCTTATTATCGCAATTATTAGGCAAATCATCATTATAACTATCATTATATAATTTTTATCATAATTATTGTCCGAATTACTCGCATGATTATCATTATTACCGTCATTATTGATGGAGTTATCATCAAAATCATCCTAATTAGTAGAATTATTGCTAAAATCATCATAATCATCATTTAAACTGGAAAAAGGGGGGTTTTCGACTCATCTCTCAGAAGGCTGTATTTTGCTAGATTTCGCCGGTTTTTCGACTTTTTGGATTTTTCTCCTTTTAGCCTTTTTCTCATTATAGATGGGCTTTATAATGATAATTATCATCATTATTGTCATGATCATCATCATTATTATCATTACTGTCATTATTGCCCTAATTACCCTTAATATAGTCATTATGATAATCATTATCTTAATTATTAATGTCATTTTCATTATTATAATGATTTTAATAATGATAATGGCAATAATGATAATTCTAGAAAGAATAACAACAATAAAATTTATTATAATAACAATAATAGCCGTGTTATAATTACTTTTATTATTATTTCTGTTATCATTGTCGTTATTATTAGTGTTATTAGTAGGAAATTATTAGAATTGTGTTGATTATTGCTATTATTGCAATTATTAGGCAAATCATCATTATAAGTATCATTGTATAATTATTATCATAATTATTGTCCAAATTACTCTCATAATTACCATTATTATCGTCATTATTGTCATTCTGATGGGGTTATCATCAAAATCATCCTAATTAGCAGAATTAATGGTAAAATCATCATAATCATCATTTAAACTGGAAAAGGGGGGTTTTCGAGTCATCTCTCAGAAGGCTGTATTTTGCTAGATTTCGCCGGTTTTTCGACTTTTTGGATTTTTCTCCTTTTAGCCTTTTTCTCATTATAGATGGGCTTTATGATGATAATTATCATTATTGTCATTATCATCATCATTATTATCATTACTGTGATTATTGCCCTAATTACCCTTAATATAGTCATTATAATAATCATTATCTTAATTCTTAATGTCATTTTCATTATTATAATGATTTTAATAATGACAATGGCAATAATGATAATTCTAGAAAGAATAACAACAATAAAATTTATTATAATAACAATAATAGCCGTGTTATAATTACTTTTATTATCATTTCTGTTATCATTGTCGTTATTATTAGTGTTATTAGTAGGAAATTATTAGAATTGTGTTGATTATTGCTATTATTGCAATTATTACGCAAATCATCATTATAAGTATCATTGTATAATTATTATCATAATTATTGTCCAAATTACTCTCATAATTACCATTATTATCGTCATTATTGATGGGGTTATCATCAAAATAATCCTAATTAGCAGAATTAATGGTAAAATCATCATAATCATCATTTAAACTGGAAAAAGGGGGGTTTTCGAGTCATCTCTGAGAAGGCTGTATTTTGCTAGATTTCGCCGGTTTTTCGACTTTTTGGATTTTTCTCCTTTTAGCCTTTTTCTCATTATAGATGGGCTTTATAATGATAATTATCATCATTATTGTCATTATCATCATCATTATTATCATTACTGTCATTATTGCCCTAATTACCCTTAATATAGTCATTATAATAATCATTATCTAAATTATTAATGTCATTTTCATCATTATAATGATTTTAATAATGATATTGACAATAATGATAATTCTTGAGATAATAACAATAATGATAATGATTATAATAACAATAATGATAATGATTATGATAAGAATAATGGCCGGGATATATTTAATTTTATTTTTATTTCTATCATTGTCGTTATTATTAGTGTTATTAGTAGAAAAATCATTAGAATATTGTTGAGTATTCTTATTATCGCAATTATTAGGCAAATCATCATTATAACTATCATTATATAATTTTTATCATAATTATTGTCCTAATTACTCGCATGATTATCATTATTACCGTCATTATTGATGGGGTTATCATCAAAATCATCCTAATTAGTAGAATTATTGCTAAAATCATCATAATCATCATTTAAACTGGAAAAAGGGGGGTTTTCGACTCATCTCTCAGAAGGCTGTATTTTGCTAGATTTCGCTGGTTTTTCGACTTTTGGGATTTTTCTCCTTTTAGCCTTTTTCTCATTATAGATGGGCTTTATTATGATAATTATCATCATTATTGTCATTATCATCATCATTATTATCATTACTGTGATTATTGCCCTTATTACCCTTAATATAGTCATTATAATAATCATTATCTTAATTATTAATGTCATTTTCATTATTATAATGATTTTAATAATGATAATGGCAATAATGATAATTCTAGAAAGAATAACAACAATAAAATTTATTATAATAACAATAATAGCCGTGTTATAATTACTTTTATCATTATTTCTGTTATCATTGTCGTTATTATTAGTGTTATTAGTAGGAAATTATTAGAATTGTCTTGATTATTGCTATTATTGCAATTATTACGCAAATCATTATAAGTATCATTGTATAATCATTATCATAATTATTGTCCAAATTACTCTCATAATTACCATTATTATCGTCATTATTGTCATTATTGATGGGGTTATCATCAAAATCATCCTAATTAGCAGAATTAATGGTAAAATCATCATAATCATCATTTAAACTGGAAAAAGGGGGGTTTTCGAGTCATCTCTCAGAAGGCTGTATTTTGCTAGATTTCGCCGGTTTTTCGACTTTTTGGATTTTTCTCCTTTTAGCCTTTTTCTCATTATAGATGGGCTTTATGATGATAATTATCATCATTATTGTCATTATCATCATCATTATTATCATTACTGTCATTATTGCCCTAATTACCCTTAATATAGTCATTATAATAATCATTATCTAAATTATTAATGTCATTTTCATCATTATAATGATTTTAATAATGATATTGACAATAATGATAATTCTTGAGATAATAACAATAATGATAATGATTATAATAACAATAATGGCCGGGATATATTTAATTTTATTTTTATTTCTGATTATAATAACAATAATGGACGGGATATATTTAATTTTATTTTTATTTCTATCATTGTCGTTATTATTAGTGTTATTAGTAGGAAAATCATTAGAATATTGTTGAGTATTCTTATTATCGCAATTATTAGGCAAATCATCATTATAACTATCATTATATAATTTTTATCATAATTATTGTCCTAATTACTCGCATGATTATCATTATTACCGTCATTATTGATGGGGTTATCATCAAAATCATCCTAATTAGTAGAATTATTGCTAAAATCATCATAATCATCATTTAAACTGGAAAAAGGGGGGTTTTCGACTCATCTCTCAGAAGGCTGTATTTTGCTAGATTTCGCCGGTTTTTCGACTTTTGGGATTTTTCTCCTTTTAGCCTTTTTCTCATTATAGATGGGCTTTATAATGATAATTATCATCATTATTGTCATTATCATCATCATTATTATCATTACTGTGATTATTGCCCTAATTACCCTTAATATAGTCATTATAATAATCATTATCTTAATTATTAATGTCATTTTCATTATTATAATGATTTTAATAATGATAATGGCAATAATGATAATTCTAGAAAGAATAACAACAATAAAATTTATTATAATAACAATAATAGCCGTGTTATAATTACTTTTATTATTATTTCTGTTATCATTGTCGTTATTATTAGTGTTATTAGTAGGAAATTATTAGAATTGTGTTGATTATTGCTATTATTGCAATTATTACGCAAATCATCATTATAAGTATCATTGTATAATTATTATCATAATTATTGTCCAAATTACTCTCATAATTACCATTATTATCGTCATTATTGTCATTATTGATGGGGTTATCATCAAAATCATCCTAATTAGCAGAATTAATGGATAATAATGTTAATGATAATCACGACGATAATGACTATAATGATGATAATCATAAGAATAATGACAATAATGATGATAATAATAATCATAGAGTCCATTTATAAGGAAATAAATGCAAAAACTAATACAATTCCAAAAGTCGAAAAAACGGCAAAATCTAGCGTATTACAGCCTTTTGAGAGAAAGGTCGAAAAAAAAGCTTTTTCGCTTTTTAATGATAATTAGGATTTTAGCATGCATTCAGGTAATTAAGATGATTTTCATGATAATGCCTTTATTAATAACAATAATGATAATAATTATGATGATAATGACAATAATAATGATGATAATAATAATAATAATGATAATCATATTGATAATTTTGATAATTACTCCAATAGTAGCAATAATGAACTCTATTCTAATAATTTTCATATCAATAATGACAGTAGAAAAAATAATATCATAATTCTTGTTATTGCCATTATTAATTCTAAAAATATCATTATTGTTATTATCATTACAAAAATAGTTATAATGATGAAAATGACCGTAATAATTAGCATAATAATCATTAGAACTGCAAGAATGATAATGATAATAATGATAATCATGACGATAATGACTATAATGATGATAATCATAAGAATAATGACAATAATGATGATAAAAATGCTAATAATAACCATAGAGTCCATTTATAATGAAATAAAGGCTAAAACTATTAAAATCCTAGAAGTCGAAAAAAAACGGCAAAATCTGCAGCCTTTTGAGAGAAAAGTCGAAAAAAAATATTTTCGCTTTTAAATGATAATTATGATGAATTTATCAGGAATTCAGGTAATTATGTTGATTTTCATGATAATGCCTTTATTATTAATAATAATGATGATAATTATGATGATAATGACAATCATAATGATAATGATAATAAAATGGCAATAATGATGATAATAATAATCAGAGAGTCCATTTATAATGAAATAAAGACGAAAACTAATAAAATGCCATAAGTCGAAAAAACGGCAAAACTAGCGTATTACAGCCTTATGAGAGAAAGGTCGAAAAAAAACTTTTTCGCTTTTAAATGGTAATTATGATGATTTTCATGATAATTCCTTTATTTTTAACAATAATGATGATAATTATGATGATAATGACAATAATAATGATGATAACAACAATAAAATGATAATTATAATGATAATTTTAATAATTACTGCAATAATAGCAATAACGAACTAACATACTAATAATGACAATAGAAATAATAATAATATCATTATTATTGTTATTATAATGAGTATTATTGGCATTATTATTTCTAAAATCATCATTATTGTTATTATAATTATAAAAATAGTTATAATGATGAAAATGACAGTAATGATTAGAATAATAATCATTATAACTGCAATAATGATAATGATAGCAATGATAATCATGACGATAATAACTATAATGATGATAATCATAGGAATAATGACAATAAAGATGATGATAATAGTCATAGAATCCATTTATAATGAAATAAAGGCTAAAACTAATAAAATCCCCAAAGTCGAAAAAACGGCAAAATCTAGCCTTTAGAGAGAAAGGTCGAAAAAAAATCCTTTTTCACTTTTGAATGATAATTATGATGATTTTAACATTAACTCAGGTAATGATGATGATTTTCATGATAATTCCTTTATTATTAACGATAATGATGATAATTATGATGATAATGACAATAATTATGATGACAATAATAAAATGATAATTATAATGATGATTTTGATAATTACTGCAATAATAGCAATAATGAACTCTATTCTAATAATTTTCATACTAATAATGACAATAGAAATAATATCATTACTGTGATTATAATGAGTATTATTGTCATTATTAATTCTAAAAATATCATTATTGTTTTTATCATTATAAAAATAGATATAATGATGAAATTTACAGTAATAATTAACATAATAATCATTATAACTGCAATAATGATAATGAGAATAATGATAATCATGACGATAATGACTATAATGATGATAATCATAAGAATAATGACAAAAAGGACGATAATGGTGATAATAATAATCATAGAGTCCATTTATAATGAAATAAAGGCTAAAATTGATAAAATCTCCAAAGTCGAAAAACGGCAAAATCAACCGTATTACAGCCTTTTGAGAGAGAGGTCGAAAAAAAACTTTCTCGCTCTTAAATGATAATTATGATTATTTTAACATGAATTCAGGTAATTATGATGATTTTCATGATAATGCCTTTATTATTAACAATAATGCTGATAATCATTATGATAATGACAATGATAAAGATGAGAATAATAATAAAATGATATTTATAATGATAATTTTGATAATTACTGCAAAATAGCAATAATGGACTCTATTCTAATATTTTTTTATACTAATAATGACAATAGAAATAATATTAATATCATTATTATTGTTATTGTAATAAGTATTATTGTCATTATTATTTCTAAAATTATCATTTTTGTTCTTGTCATTATAAAAATCGTTATAAGGATAAAAATGACAGTAATAATTAGCATAATAATCATTATAACTGCAATAATGATTATGATAATATTGATAAATCATGACGATAATGACTATAATGATGATATTCATAAGAATAATGACAGTAATGATGATAATGATGATAATAATAACCATAGAGTCCATTTATGATGAAATAAAGGCTAAAACTAATAAAATCTCCAAAATCGAAAAACGGCAAAATCTAGCGTATTACAGCCTTTTGAGAAAAAGGTCGAAAAACCCGCTATTTCGCTTTTGAATGATAATAATGATGATTTTAACATTAATTCAGGTAATTATGATGATCTTTTTATGATAATGCCTTTATTATTAAAAATAATGATGATAATTATGATGATAATGACAATAATAAGGATGATAATAATAATAAAATGATAATCATAAGGATAATTTTGATAATTACTGGAATAATAACAATAATTAACTCTATTCTAATATCTTTTATACTAATAATGACAAAAGAAATAATAATTATATCATTATTATTGTTATTATAATGAGTATTATTCTCATTATTATTTCTAAAATTATCATTATTGTTATTATCATTATAAAAATAGATATAATGATGGAAATGACAGTAATAATTAGCAAAATAATAATTATAACTGCAATAATGATAATGATGTTAATGATAATCACGACGATAATGACTATAATGATGATAATAACAACAATAAAATGATCATTATAATGATAATTTTGATAATTACTGCAATAATAGCAATAACGAACTAACATACTAATATTGACAATAGAAATAATAATAATATCATTATTATTGTTATTATAATGAGTATTAT
>NC_091589.1:18791829-18815822 GCF_042767895.1 Penaeus vannamei
TCTAATAATTTCCTACTAATAACACTAATAATAACGACAATGATAGAAATCAAAATAAAATTAAATATATCCCCGCCATTATTATTATAATCAATATCATTATTGTTATTATCTCAAGAATTATCATTATTGTCAATATCATTATTAAAATCATTATAATTATGAAAATGACATTAATAATTTAGATAATGATTATTATAATGACTATATTAAGGGTAATTAGGGCAATAATCACAGTAATGATAATAATGATGATGATAATGACAATAATGATGATAATTATCATTATAAAGCCCATCTATAATGAGAAAAAGGCTAAAAGGAGAAAAATCCCAAAAGTCGAAAAACCGGCGAAATCTAGCAAAATACAGCCTTCTGAGAGATGAGTCGAAAACCCCCCTTTTTCCAGTTTAAATGATGATTATGATGATTTTAGCAATAATTCTACTAATTAGGATGATTTTGATGATAACCCCATCAATAATGACGGTAATAATGATAATCATGCGAGTAATTCGGACAATAATTATGATAAAAATTATATAATGATAGTTATAATGATGATTTGCCTAATAATTGCGATAATAAGAATACTCAACAATATTCTAATGATTTTCCTACTAATAACACTAATAATACCGACAGTGATAGAAATCAAAATAAAATTAAATATATCCCGGCCATTATTGTTATTATAATCATTATCATTATTGTTATTATCTAAAGAATTATCATTACTAAAATCATTATAATGATGAAAATGACATTAATAATTTAGATAATGATTATTATAATGACTATATTAAGGGTAATTAGGGCAATAATGACAGTAATGATAATAATGATGATGATAATGACAATAATGATGATAATTATCATTATAAAACCCATCTATAATGAGAAAAAGGCTAAAAGGAGAAAAATCCAAAAAGTCGAAAAACCGGCGAAATCTAGCAAAATACAGCCTTCTGAGAGATGACTCGAAAACCCCCCTTTTTCCAGTTTAAATGATGATTATGATGATTTTACCATTAATTCTACTAATTAGGATGATTTTGATGATAACCCCATCAATAATGACAATAATGACGATAATAATGGTAATTATGAGAGTAATTTGGACAATAATTATGATAATAATTATACAATGATACTTATAATGATGATTTGCGTAATAATTGCAATAATAGCAATAATCAACACAATTCTAATAATTTCCTACTAATAACACTAATAATAACGACAATGATAACAGAAATAATAATAAAAGTAATTTTAACACGGCTATTATTGTTATTATAATAAATTTTATTGTTATTCTTTCTAGAATTATCATTATTGCCATTATCATTATTAAAATCATTATAATAATGAAAATGACATTAATAATTAAGATAATGATTATTATAATGACTATATTAAGGGTAATTAGGGCAATAATCACAGTAATGATAATAATGATGATGATAATGACAATAATGATGATAATTATCATTATAAAGCCCATCTATAATGAGAAAAAGGCTAAAAGGAGAAAAATCCAAAAAGTCGAAAAACCGGCGAAATCTAGCAAAATACAGCCTTCTGAGAGATGAGTCGAAAACCCCCCTTTTTCCAGTTTAAATGATGATTATGATGATTTTAGCAATAATTCTACTAATTAGGATGATTTTGATGATAACCCCATCAATAATGACGGTAATAATGATAATCATGCGAGTAATTAGGACAATAATTATGATAAAAATTATATAATGATAGTTATAATGATGATTTGCCTAATAATTGCGATAATAAGAATACTCAACAATATTCTAATGATGTTCCTACTAATAACACTAACAATAGCGACAATGATAGAAATCAAAATAAAATTAAATATATCCCGGCCATTATTGTTATTATAATCATTATCATTATTGTTATTATCTCAAGAATTAACATTATTGTGAATATCATTATTAAAATCATTATAATGATGAAAATGACAATAATTTAGATAATGATTATTATAATGACTATATTAAGGGTAATTAGGGCAATAATCACAGTAATGATAATAATGATGATGATAATGACAATAATGATGATAATTATCATTATAAAGCCCATCTATAATGAGAAAAAGGCTAAAAGGAGAAAAATCCAAAAAGTCGAAAAACCGGCGAAATCTAGCAAAATACAGCCTTCTGAGAGATGAGTCGAAAACCCCCCTTTTTCCAGTTTAAATGATGATTATGATGATTTTACCATTAATTCTGCTAATTAGGATGATTTTGATGATAACCCCATCAATAATGACAATAATGACGATAATAATGGTAGTTATGAGAGTAATTTGGACAATAATTATGATAATAATTATACAATGATACTTATAATGATGATTTACGTAATAATTGCAATAATAGCAATAATCAAGACAATTCTAATAATTTCCTACTAATAACACTAATAATAACGACAATGATAACAGAAATAATAATAAAAGTAATTATAACACGGCTATTATTGTTATTATAATAAATTTTATTGTTCTTATTCTATCTAGAATTATCATTATTGCCATTATCATTATTAAAATCATTATAATAATGAAAATGACATTAATAATTAAGATAATGATTATTATGACTATATTAAGGGTAATTAGGGCAATAATCACAGTAATGATAATAATGATGATGATAATGACAATAATGATAATTATCATTATAAAGCCCATCTATAATGAGAAAAAGGCTAAAAGGAGAAAAATCCCAAAAGTCGAAAAACCGGCGAAATCTAGCAAAATACAGCCTTCTGAGAGATGAGTCGAAAACCCCCCTTTTTCCAGTTTAAATGATTATGATGATTTTAGCAATAATTTTACTAATTAGGATGATTTTGATGATAACCCCATCAATAATGACGGTAATAATGATAATCATGCGAGTAATTAGGACAATAATTATGATAAAAATTATATAATGATAGTTATAATGATTTGCCTAATAATTGCGATAATAAGAATACTCAACAATATTCTAATGATTTTCCTACTAATAACACTAATAATAACGACAATGATAGAAATAAAAATAAAATTAAATATATCCCGGCCATTATTCTTATTAAAATCATTATCATTATTGTTATTATAATCATTATCATTATTGTTATTATCTCAAGAATTATCATTATTGTCAATATCATTATTAAAATCATTATAATGATGAAAATGACATTAATAATTTAGATAATGATTATTATAATGACTATATTAAGGGTAATTAGGGCAATAATGACAGTAATGATAATAATGATGATGATAATGACAATAATGATGATAATTATCATTATAAAGCCCATCTATAATGAGAAAAAGGCTAAAAGGAGAAAAATCCAAAAAGTCGAAAAACCGGCGAAATCTAGCAAAATACAGCCTTCTCAGAAATGACTCGAAAACCCCCCTTTTTCCAGTTTGAATGATGATTATGATGATTTTACCATTAATTCTGCTAATTAGGATGATTTTGATGATAACCCCATCAATAATGACAATAATGACGATTATAATGGTAATTATGAGAGTAATTTGGACAATAATTATGATAATAATTATACAATGATACTTATAATGATGATTTGCGTAATAATTGCAATAATAGCAATAATCAACACAATTCTAATAATTTCCTACTAATAACACTAATAATAACGACAATGATAACAGAAATGATAATAAAAGTAATTATAACACGGCTATTATTGTTATTATAATAAATTTTATTGTTGTTATTCTTTCTAGAATTATCATTATTGCCATTGTCATTATTAAAATCATTATGATAATGAAAATGACATTAACAATTAAGATAATGATTATTATAATGACTATATTAAGGGTAATTAGGGCAATAATCACAGTAATGATAATAATGATGATGATAATGACAATAATGATGATAATTATCATCATAAAGCCCATCTATAATGAGAAAAAGGCTAAAAGGAGAAAAATCCAAAAAGTCGAAAAACCGGCGAAATCTAGCAAAATACAGCCTTCTGAGAGATGAGTCGAAAACCCCCCTTTTTCCAGTTTAAATGATGATTATGATGATTTTAGCAATAATTCTACTAATTAGGATGATTTTGATGATAACCCCATCTATAATGACGGTAATAATGATAATCATGCGAGTAATTCGGACAATAATTATGATAAAAATTATATAATGATAGTTATAATGATGATTTGCCTAATAATTGCGATAATAAGAATACTCAACAATATTCTAATGATTTTCCTACTAATAACACTAATAATACCGACAATGATAGAAATAAAAATAAAATTAAATATATCCCGGCCATTATTGTTATTATAATCATTATCATTATTGTTATTATCTCAAGAATTATCATTATTGTCAATATCATTATTAAAATCATTATAATGATGAAAATGACATTAATAATTTAGATAATGATTATTATAATGACTATATTAAGGGTAATTAGGGCAATAATGACAGTAATGATAATAATGATGATGATAATGACAATAATGATGATAATTATCATTATAAAGCCCATCTATAATGAGAAAAAGGCTAAAGGGAGAAAAATCCAAAAAGTCGAAAAACCGGCGAAATCTAGCAAAATACAGCCTTCTGAGAGATGAGTCGAAAACCCCCCTTTTTCCAGTTTAAATGATGATTATGATGATTTTACCATTAATTCTGCTAATTAGGATGATTTTGATGATAACCCCATAAATAATGACAATAATGACGATAATAATGGTAATTATGAGAGTAATTTGGACAATAATTATGATGATAATTATACAATGATACTTATAATGATGATTTGCGTAATAATTGCAATAATAGCAATAATCAACACAATTCTAATAATTTCCTACTAATAACACTAATAATAACGACAATGATAACAGAAATAATAATAAAAGTAATTATAACACGGCTATTATTGTTATTATAATAAATTTTATTGTTGTTATTCTTTCTAGAATTATCATTATTGCCATTATCATTATTAAAATCATTATAATAATGAAAATGACATTAATAATTAAGATAATGATTATTATAATGACTATATTAAGGGTAATTAGGGCAATAATGACAGTAATGATAATAATGATGATAATGACAATAATGATGATAATTATAATTATAAAGCCCATCTATAATGAGAAAAAGGCTAAAAGGAGAAAAATCCCAAAAGTCGAAAAACCGGCGAAATCTAGCAAAATACAGCCTTCTGAGAGATGAGTCGAAAACCCCCCTTTTTCCAGTTTAAATGATGATTATGATGATTTTAGCAATAATTCTACTAATTAGGATGATTTTGATGATAACACCATCAATAATGACGGTAATAATGATAAATATGCGAGTAATTAGGACAATAATTATGATAAAAATTATATAATGATAGTTATAATGATGATTTGCCTAATAATTGCGATAATAAGAATACTCAACAATATTCTAATGATTTTCCTACTAATAACACTAATAATAACGACAATGATAGAAATAAAAATAAAATTAAATATATCCCGGCCATTATTGTTATTATAATCATTATCATTATTGTTATTATCTCAAGAATTATCATTATTGTCAATATCATTATTAAAATCATTATAATGATGAAAATGACATTAATAATTTAGATAATGATTATTATAATGACTATATTAAGGGTAATTAGGGCAATAATCACAGTAATGATAATAATGATGATGATAATGACAATAATGATGATGATTATCATTATAAAGCTAAATATTATAAAGATGATAATAATTCTACTAATTAGGATGATTTTGATGATAACCCCATCAATAATGACGGTAATAATGATAATCATGCGAGTAATTAGGACAATAATTATGATAAAAATTATATAATGATAGTTATAATGATGATTTGCCTAATAATTGCGATAATAAGAATACTCAACAATATTCTAATGATTTTCCTACTAACACTAATAATAACGACAATGATAGAAATCAAAATAAAATTAAATATATCCCGGCCATTATTGTTATTATAACCATTATCATTATTGTTATTATCTCAAGAATTATCATTATTGTCAATATCATTATTAAAATCATTATAATGATGAAAATGACATTAATAATTTAGATAATGATTATTATAATGACTATATTAAGGGTAATTAGGGCAATAATGACAGTAATGATAATAATGATGATGATAATGACAATAATGATGATAATTATCATTATAAAGCCCATCTATAATGAGAAAAAGGCTAAAAGGAGAAAAATCCAAAAAGTCGAAAAACTGGCGAAATCTAGCAAAATACAGCCTTCTGAGAGATGAGTCGAAAACCCCTCTTTTTCCAGTTTAAATGATGATTATGATGATTTTACCATTAATTCTGCTAATTAGGATGATTTTGATGATAACCCCATCAATAATAACAATAATGACGGTAATAATGGTAATTATGAGAGTAATTTGGACAATAATTATGATAATAATTATACAATGATACTTATAATGATGATTTGCGTAATAATTGCAATAATAGCAATAATCAACACAATTCTAATAATTTCCTACTAATAACACTAATAATAACGACAATGATAACAGAAATAATAATAAAAGTAATTATAACACGGCTATTATTGTTATTATAATAAATTTTATTGTTGTTATTCTTTCTAGAATTATCATTATTGCCATTATCATTATTAAAATCATTATAATAATGAAAATGACATTAATAATTAAGATAATGATTATTATAATGACTATATTAAGGGTAATTAGGGCAATAATCACAGTAATGATAATAATGATGATGATAATGACAATAATGATGATAATTATCATTATAAAGCCCATCTATAATGAGAAAAAGGCTAAAAGGAGAAAAATCCCAAAAGTCGAAAAACCGGCGAAATCTAGCAAAATACAGCCTTCTGAGAGATGAGTCGAAAACCCCCCTTTTTCCAGTTTAAATGATGATTATGATGATTTTAGCAATAATTCTACTAATTAGGATGATTTAATGATAACCCCATCAATAATGACGGTAATAATGATAATCATGCGAGTAATTAGGACAATAATTATGATAAAAATTATATAATGATAGTTATAATGATGATTTGCCTAATAATTGCGATAATAAGAATACTCAACAATATTCTAATGATTTTCCTACTAATAACACTAACAATAGCGACAATGATAGAAATCAAAATAAAATTAAATATATCCCGGCCATTATTGTTATTATAATGATTATCATCATTGTTATTATCTCAAGAATTATCATTATTGTGAATATCATTATTAAAATCATTATAATGATGAAAATGACATTAATAATTTAGATAATGATTATTATAATGACTATATTAAGGGTAATTAGGGCAATAATGACAGTAATGATAATAATGATGATAATGACAATAATGATGATAATTATCATTATAAAGCCCATCTATAATGAGAAAAAGGCTAAAAGGAGAAAAATCCAAAAAGTCGAAAAACCGGCGAAATCTAGCAAAATACAGCCTTCTCAGAGATGACTCGAAAACCCCCTTTTTTCCAGTTTAAATGATGATTATGATGATTTTACCATTAATTCTGCTAATTAGGATGATTTTGATGATAACCCCATCAATAATGACAATAATGACGATAATAATGGTAATTATGAGAGTAATTTGGACAATAATTATAATAAATTTACAATGATACTTATAATGATGATTTGCGTAATAATTGCAATAATAGCAATAATCAACACAATTCTAATAATTTCCTACTAATAACACTAATAATAACGACAATGATAACAGAAATAATAATAAAAGTAATTATAACACGGCTATTATTGTTATTATAATAAATTTTATTGTTGTTATTCTTTCTAGAATTATCATTATTGCCATTATCATTATTAAAATCATTATAATAATGAAAATGACATTAATAATTAAGATAATGATTATTATAATGACTATATTAAGGGTAATTAGGGCAATAATCACAGTAATGATAATAATGATGATGATAATGACAATAATGATGATAATTATCATTATAAAGCCCATCTATAATGAGAAAAAGGCTAAAAGGAGAAAAATCCCAAAAGTCGAAAAACCGGCGAAATCTAGCAAAATACAGCCTTCTGAGAGATGAGTCGAAAACCCCCCTTTTTCCAGTTTAAATGACGATTATGATGATTTTAGCAATAATTCTACTAATTAGGATGATTTTGATGATAACACCATATATAATGACGGTAATAATGATAAATATGCGAGTAATTAGGACAATAATTATGATAAAAATTATATAATGATAGTTATAATGATGATTTGCCTAATAATTGCGATAATAAGAATACTCAACAATATTCTAATGATTTTCCTACTAATAACACTAATAATAACGACAATGATAGAAATAAAAATAAAATTAAATATATCCCGGCCATTATTGTTATTATAATCAGAAATAAAAATAAAATTAAATATATCCCGGCCATTATTGTTATTATAATCATTATCATTATTGTTATTATCTCAAGAATTATCATTATTGTCAATATCATTATTAAAATCATTATAATGATGAAAATGACATTAATAATTTAGATAATGATTATTATAATGACTATATTAAGGGTAATTAGGGCAATAATGACAGTAATGATAATAATGATGATGATAATGACAATAATGATGATAATTATCATTATAAAGCCCATCTATAATGAGAAAAAGGCTAAAAGGAGAAAAATCCAAAAAGTCGAAAAACCGGCGAAATCTAGCAAAATACAGCCTTCTGAGAGATGACTCGAAAACCCCCCTTTTTCCAGTTTAAATGATGATTATGAGGATTTTACCATTAATTCTGCTAATTAGGATGATTTTGATGATAACCCCATCAATAATGACAATAATGACGATAATAATGGTAATTATGAGAGTAATTTGGACAAAAATTATGATAATAATTATACAATGATACTTATAATGATGATTTGCCTAATAATTGCAATAATAGCAATAATCAACACAATTCTAATAATTTCCTACTAATAACACTAATAATAACGACAATGATAACAGAAATAATAATAAAAGTAATTACAACACGGCTATTATTGTTATTATAATAAATTTTATTGTTGTTATTCTTTCTAGAATTATCATTATTGCCATTATCATTATTAAAATCATTATAATGATGAAAATTACATTAATAATAAAGATAATGATTATTATAATGACTATATTAAGGGTAATTAGGGCAATAATGACAGTAATGATAATAATGATGATAATGACAATAATGATAATCATCATTATGAAGCCCATCTATAATGAGAAAAAGGCTAAAAGGAGAAAAATCCCAAAAGTCGAAAAACCGGCGAAATCTAGCAAAATACAGCCTTCTGAGAGATGAGTCGAAAACCCCCCTTTTTCCAGTTTAAATGATGATTATGATGATTTTAGCAATAATTCTACTAATTAGGATGATTTTGATGATAACCCCATCAATAATGACGGTAATAATGATAATCATGCGAGTAATTAGGACAATAATTATGATAAAAATTATATAATGATAGTTATAATGAAGATTTGCCTAATAATTGCGATAATAAGGATACTCAACAATATTCTAATGATTTTCCTACTAATAACACTAATAATAACGACAATGATAGAAATAAAAATAAAATTAAATATATCCCGGCCATTATTGTTATTATAATCATTATCATTAGTTATTATCTCAAGAATTATCATTATTGTCAATATCATTATTAAAATCATTATAATGATGAAAATGACATTAATAATTTAGATAATGATTATTATAATGACTATATTAAGGGTAATTAGGGCAATAATGACAGTAATGATAATAATGATGATGATAATGACAATAATGATGATAATTATCATTATAAAGCCCATCTATAATGAGAAAAAGGCTAAAAGGAGAAAAATCCAAAAAGTCGAAAAACCGGCGAAATCTAGCAAAATACAGCCTTCTGAGAGATGACTCGAAAACCCCCCTTTTTCCAGTTTAAATGATGATTATGATGATTTTACCATTAATTCTGCTAATTAGGATGATTTTGATGATAACCCCATCAATAATGACAATAATGACGATAATAATGGTAATTATGAGAGTAATTTGGACAATAATTATGATAATAATTATACAATGATACTTATAATGATGATTTGCGTAATAATTGCAATAATAGCAATAATCAACACAATTCTAATAATATCCTACTAATAACACTAATAATAACGACAATGATAACAGAAATAATAATAAAATTATAACACGGCTATTATTGTTATTATAATAAATTTTATTGTTATTCTTTCTAGAATTATCATTATTGCCATTATCATTATTAAAATCATTATAATAATGAAAATGACATTAATAATTAAGATAATGATTATTTAATGTCTATATTAAGGGTAATTAGGGCAATAATCACAGTAATGATAATAATGATGATGATAATGACAATAATGATGATAATCATCATTATAAAGCCCATCTATAATGAGAAAAAGGCTAAAAGGAGAAAAATCCAAAAAGTCGAAAAACCGGCGAAATCTAGCAAAATACAGCCTTCTGAGAGATGAGTCGAAAACCCCCCTTTTTCCAGTGTAAATGATGATTATGATGAATTTAGCAATAATTCTACTAATTAGGATGATTTTGATGATAACCCCATCAATAATGACGGTAATAATGATAATCATGCGAGTAATTAGGACAATAATTATGATAAAAATTATATAATGATAGTTATAATGATGATTTGCCTAATAATTGCGATAATAAGAATACTCAACAATATTCTAATGATTTTCCTACTAATAACACTAATAATAACGACAATGATAGAAATCAAAATAAAATTAAATATATCCCGGCCATTATTGTTATTATAATCATTATCATTATTGTTATTATCTCAAGAATTATCATTATTGTCAATATCATTATTAAATTAAATTAAATTTTAATAATGATATTGACAATAATGATAATTCTTGAGATAATAACAATAATGATAATGATTATAATAACAATAATGGCCGGGATATATTTAATTTTATTTTTATTTCTGATTATAATAACAATAATGGCCGGGATATATTTAATTTTATTTTTATTTCTATCATTGTCGTTATTATTAGTGTTATTAGTAGGAAAATCATTAGAATATTGTTGAGTATTCTTATTATCGCAATTATTAGGCAAATCATCATTATAACTATCATTATATAATTTTTATCATAATTATTGTCCTAATTACTCGCATGATTATCATTATTACCGTCATTATTGATGGGGTTATCATCAAAATCATCCTAATTAGTAGAATTATTGCTAAAATCATCATAATCATCATTTAAACTGGAAAAAGGGGGGTTTTCGACTCATCTCTCAGAAGGCTGTATTTTGCTAGATTTCGCCGGTTTTTCGACTTTTGGGATTTTTCTCCTTTTAGCCTTTTTCTCATTATAGATGGGCTTTATAATGATGATTATCATCATTATTGTCATTATCATCATCATTATTATCATTACTGTGATTATTGCCCTAATTACCCTTAATATAGTCATTATAATAATCATTATCTTAATTATTAATGTCATTTTCATTATTATAATGATTTTAATAATGATAATGGCAATAATGATAATTCTAGAAAGAATAACAACAATAAAATTTATTATAATAACAATAATAGCCGTGTTATAATTACTTTTATTATTATTTCTGTTATCATTGTCGTTATTATTAGTGTTATTAGTAGGAAATTATTAGAATTGTGTTGATTATTGCTATTATTGCAATTATTACGCAAATCATCATTATAAGTATCATTGTATAATTATTATCATAATTATTGTCCAAATTACTCTCATAATTACCATTATTATCGTCATTATTGTCATTATTGATGGGGTTATCATCAAAATCATCCTAATTAGCAGAATTAATGGTAAAATCATCATACTCATCATTTAAACTGGAAAAAGGGGGGTTTTCGAGTCATCTCTCAGAAGGCTGTATTTTGCTAGATTTCGCCGGTTTTTCGACTTTTTGGATTTTTCTCCTTTTAGCCTTTTTCTCATTATAGATGGGCTTTATAATGATAATTATCATCATTATTGTCATTATCATCATCATTATTATCATTACTGTCATTATTGCTCTAATTACCCTTAATATAGTCATTATAATAATCATTATCTAAATTATTAATGTCATTTTCATCATTATAATGATTTTAATAATGATATTGACAATAATGATAATTCTTGAGATAATAACAATAATGATAATGATTATAATAACAATAAATGCGGGGATATATTTAATTTTATTTTGATTTCTATCATTGTCGTTATTATTAGTGTTATTAGTAGGAAAATCATTAGAATATTGTTGAGTATTCTTATTATCGCAATTATTAGGCAAATCATCATTATAACTATCATTATATAATTTTTATCATAATTATTGTCCTAATTACTCGCATATTTATCATTATTACCGTCATTATATATGGTGTTATCATCAAAATCATCCTAATTAGTAGAATTATTGCTAAAATCATCATAATCATTTAAACTGGAAAAAGGGGGGTTTTCGACTCATCTCTCAGAAGGCTGTATTTTGCTAGATTTCGCCGGTTTTTCGACTTTTGGGATTTTTCTCCTTTTAGCCTTTTTCTCATTATAGATGGGCTTTAAAATGATAATTATCATCATTATTGTCATTATCATCATCATAATTATCATTACTGTGATTATTGCCCTAATTACCCTTAATATAGTCATTATAATAATCATTATCTTAATTATTAATGTCATTTTCATTATTATAATGATTTTAATAATGATAATGGCAATAATGATAATTCTAGAAAGAATAACAACAATAAAATTTATTATAATAACAATAATAGCCGTGTTATAATTACTTTTATTATTATTTCTGTTATCATTGTCGTTAATATTAGTGTTATTAGTAGGAAATTATTAGAATTGTGTTGATTATTGCTATTATTGCAATTATTACGCAAATCATCATTATAAGTATCATTGTATAATTATTATCATAATTATTGTCCAAATTACTCTCATAATTACCATTATTATCGGCATTATTGTCATTATTGATGGGGTTATCATCAAAATCATCCTAATTAGCAGAATTAATGGTAAAATCATCATAATCATCATTTAAACTGGAAAAAGGGGGGTTTTCGAGTCATTTCTGAGAAGGCTGTATTTTGCTAGATTTCGCCGGTTTTTCGACTTTTTGGATTTTTCTCCTTTTAGCCTTTTTCTCATTATAGATGGGCTTTATAATGATAATTATCATCATTATTGTCATTATCATCATCATTATTATCATTACTGTGATTATTGCCCTAATTCCCCTTAATATAGTCATTATAATAATCATTATCTAAATTATTAATGTCATTTTCATCATTATAATGATTTTAATAATGATATTGACAATAATGATAATTCTTGAGATAATAACAATAATGATAATGATTATAATAACAATAATGGCCGGGATATATTTAATTTTACTTTTATTTCTATCATTCTCGTTATTATTAGTGTTATTAGTAGGAAAATCATTAGAATATTGTTGAGTATTCTTATTATCGCAATTATTAGGCAAATCATCATTATAACTATCATTATATAATTTTTATCATAATTATTGTCCTAATTACTCGCATGATTATCATTATTACCGTCATTATTGATGGAGTTATCATTAAATCATCCTAATTAGTAGAATTATTGCTAAAATCATCATAATCATCATTTAAACTGGAAAAAGGGGGGTTTTCGACTCATCTCTCAGAAGGCTGTATTTTGCTAGATTTCGCCGGTTTTTCGACTTTTGGGATTTTTCTCCTTTTAGCCTTTTTCTCATTATAGATGGGCTTTATAATGATAATTATCATCATTATTGTCATTATCATCATCATTATTATCATTACTGTGATTATTGCCCTAATTACCCTTAATATAGTCATTATAATAATCATTATCTTAATTATTAATGTCATTTTCATTATTATAATGATTTTAATAATGATAATGGCAATAATGATAATTCTAGAAAGAATAACAATAAAATTTATTATAATAACAATAATAGCCGTGTTATAATTACTTTTATTATTATTTCTGTTATCATTGTCGTTATTATTAGTGTTATTAGTAGGAAATTATTAGAATTGTGTTGATTATTGCTATTATTGCAATTATTACGCAAATCATCATTATAAGTATCATTGTATAATTATTATCATAATTATTGTCCAAATTACTCTCATAATTACCATTATTACCGTCATTATTGTTATTATTGATGGGGTTATCATCAAAATCATCCTAATTAGCAGAATTAATGGTAAAATCATCATAATCATCATTTAAACTGGAAAAAGGGGGGTTTTCGAGTCATCTCTCAGAAGGCTGTATTTTGCTAGATTTCGCCAGTTTTTTGACTTTTTGGATTTTTCTCCTTTTAGCCTTTTTCTCATTATAGATGGGCTTTATAATGATAATTATCATCATTATTGTCATTATCATCATCATTATTATCATTACTGTCATTATTGCCCTAATTACCCTTAATATAGTCATTATAATAATCATTATCTAAATTATTAATGTCATTTTCATCATTATAATGATTTTAATAATGATATTGAATATAATGATAATTCTTGAGATAATAACAATAATGATATTGATTATAATAACAATAATGGCCGGGATATATCTAATTTTATTTTTATTTCTATCATTGTCCTTATTATTAGTGTCATTAGTAGGGAAATCATTAGAATATTGTTGAGTATTCTTATTATCGCAATTATTAGGCAAATCATCATTATAACTATCATTATATAATTTTTATCATAATTATTGTCCTAATTACTCGCATGATTATCATTATTACCGTCATTATTGATGGGGTTATCATCAAAATCATCCTAATCATCATTTAAACTGGAAAAGGGGGGGTTTTCGAGTCATCTCTCAGAAGGCTGTATTTTCCTAGATTTCGCCGGTTTTTCGACTTTTGGGATTTTTCTCCTTTTAGCCTTTTTCTCATTATAGATGGGCTTTATGATGATAATTATCATCATTATTGTCATTATCATCATCATTATTATCATTACTGTGATTATTGCCCTAATTACCCTTAATATAGTCATTATAATAATCATTATCTGAATTGTTAATGTCATTTTCATTATTATAATGATTTTAATAATGACAATGGCAATAATGATAATTCTAGAAAGAATAACAACAATAAAATTTATTATAATAACAATAATAGCCGTGTTATAATTACTTTTATTATCATTTCTGTTATCATTGTCGTTATTATTAGTGTTATTAGTAGGAAATTATTAGAATTGTGTTGATTATTGCTATTATTGCAATTATTACGCAAATCATCATTATAAGTATCATTGTATAATTATTATCATAATTATTGTCCAAATTACTCTCATAATTACCATTATTATCGTCATTATTGTCATTATTGATGGGGTTATCATCAAAATCATCCTAATTAGCAGAATTAATGGTAAAATTATAATAATCATCATTCAAACTGGAAAAAGGGGGGTTTTCGAGTCATCTCTGAGAAGGCTGTATTTTGCTAGATTTCGCCGGCTTTTCGACTTTTTGGATTTTTCTCCTTTTAGCCTTTTTCTCATTATAGATGGGCTTTATAATGATAATTATCATCATTATTGTCATTATCATCATCATTATTATCATTACTGTCATTATTGCCCTAATTACCCTTAATATAGTCATTATAATAATCATTATCTAAATTATTAATGTCATTTTCATCATTATAATGATTTTAATAATGATATTGACAATAATGATAATTCTTGAGATAATAACAATAATGATAATGATTATAATAACAATAATGGCCGGGATATATTTAATTTTACTTTTATTTCTATCATTGTCGTTATTATTAGTGTTATTAGTAGGAAAATCATTAGAATATTGTTGAGTATTCTTATTATCGCAATTATTAGGCAAATCATTATAACTATCATTATATAATTTTTATCATAATTATTGTCCTAATTACTCGCATGATTATCATTATTACCGTCATTATTGATGGGGTTATCATCAAAATCATCCTAATTAGTAGAATTATTGCTAAAATCATCATAATCATCATTTAAACTGGAAAAAGGGGGGTTTTCGACTCATCTCTCAGAAGGCTGTATTTTGCTAGATTTCGCCGGTTTTTCGACTTTTGGGATTTTTCTCCTTTTAGCCTTTTTCTCATTATAGATGGGCTTTATAATGATAATTATCATCATTATTGTCATTATCATCATCATTATTATCATTACTGTGATTATTGCCCTAATTACCCTTAATATAGTCATTATAATAATCATTATCTTAATTATTAATGTCATTTTCATTATTATAATGATTTTAATAATGATAATGGCAATAATGATAATTCTAGAAAGAATAACAACAATAAAATTTATTATAATAACAATAATAGCCGTGTTATAATTACTTTTATTATTATTTCTGTTATCATTGTCGTTATTATTAGTGTTATTAGTAGGAAATTATTAGAATTGTCTTGATTATTGCTATTATTGCAATTATTACGTAAATCATCATTATAAGTATCATTGTATAATTATTATCATAATTATTGTCCAAATTACTCTCATAATTACCATTATTATCGTCATTATTGTCATTATTGATGGGGTTATCATCAAAATCATCCTAATTAGCAGAATTAATGGTAAAATCATCATAATCATCATTTAAACTGGAAAAAGGGGGGTTTTCGAATCATCTCTCAGAAGGCTGTATTTTGCTAGATTTCGCCGGTTTTTCGACTTTTTGGATTTTTCTCCTTTTAGCCTTTTTCTCATTATAGATGGGCTTTATAATGATAATTATCATCATTATTGTCATTATCATCATCATTATTATCATTACTGTCATTATTGCCCTAATTACCCTTAATATAGTCATTATAATAATCATTATCTAAATTATTAATGTCATTTTCATCATTATAATGATTTTAATAATGATATTGACAATAATGATAATTCTTGAGATAATAACAATAATGATAATGATTATAATAACAATAATGGCCGGGATATATTTAATTTTATTTTGATTTCTATCATTGTCGCTATTGTTAGTGTTATTAGTAGGAAAATCATTAGAATATTGTTGAGTATTCTTATTATCGCAATTATTAGGCAAATCATCATTATAACTATCATTATATAATTTTTATCATAATTATTGTCCGAATTACTCGCATATTTATCATTATTACCGTCATTATTGATGGGGTTATCATCAAAATCATCCTAATTAGTAGAATTATTGCTAAAATCATCATAATCATCATTTAAACTGGAAAAAGGGGGGTTTTCGACTCATCTCTCAGAAGGCTGTATTTTGCTAGATTTCGCCGGTTTTTCGACTTTTGGGATTTTTCTCCTTTTAGCCTTTTTCTCATTATAGATGGGCTTTATAATGATAATTATCATCATTATTGTCATTATCATCATCATTATTATCATTACTGTGATTATTGCCCTAATTACCCTTAATATAGTCATTATAATAATCATTATCTTAATTATTAATGTCATTTTCATTATTATAATGATTTTAATAATGATAATGGCAATAATGATAATTCTAGAAAGAATAACAATAAAATTTATTATAATAACAATAATAGCCGTGTTATAATTACTTTTATTATTATTTCTGTTATCATTGTCGTTATTATTAGTGTTATTAGTAGGAAATTATTAGAATTGTGTTGATTATTGCTATTATTGCAATTATTACGCAAATCATCATTATAAGTATCATTGTATAATCATTATCATAATTATTGTCCAAATTACTCTCATAATTACCATTATTATCGTCATTATTGTCATTATTGATGGGGTTATCATCAAAATCATCCTAATTAGCAGAATTAATGGTAAAATCATCATAATCATCATTTAAACTGGAAAAAGGGGGGTTTTCGAGTCATCTCTCAGAAGGCTGTATTTTGCTAGATTTCGCCGGTTTTTCGACTTTTTGGATTTTTCTCCTTTTAGCCTTTTTCTCATTATAGATGGGCTTTATGATGATAATTATCATTATTGTCATTATCATCATCATTATTATCATTACTGTGATTATTGCCCTAATTACCCTTAATATAGTCATTATAATAATCATTATCTTAATTATTAATGTCATTTTCATCATTATAATGATTTTAATAATGACAATGGCAATAATGATAATTCTAGAAAGAATAACAACAATAAAATTTATTATAATAACAATAATAGCCGTGTTATAATTACTTTTATTATCATTTCTGTTATCATTGTCGTTATTATTAGTGTTATTAGTAGGAAATTATTAGAATTGTGTTGATTATTGCTATTATTGCAATTATTACGCAAATCATCATTATAAGTATCATTGTATAATTATTATCATAATTATTGTCCAAATTACTCTCATAATTACCATTATTATCGTCATTATTGTCATTATTGATGGGGTTATCATCAAAATCATCCTTATTAGCAGAATTAATGGTAAAATCATCATAATCATCATTTAAACTGGAAAAAGGGGGGTTTTCGAGTCATCTCTCAGAAGGCTGTATTTTGCTAGATTTCGCCGGTTTTTCGACTTTTGGGATTTTTCTCCTTTTAGCCTTTTTCTCATTATAGATGGGCTTTATAATGATAATTATCATCATTATTGTCATTATCATCATCATTATTATCATTACTGTCATTATTGCCCTAATTACCCTTAATATAGTCATTATAATAATCATTATCTAAATTATTAATGTCATTTTCATCATTATAATGATTTTAATAATGATATTGACAATAATGATAATTCTTGAGATAATAACAATAATGATAATGATTATAATAACAATAATGGCCGGGATATATTTAATTTTATTTTTATTTCTATCATTGTCGTTATTATTAGTGTTATTAGTAGGAAAATCATTAGAATATTGTTGAGTATTCTTATTATCGCAATTATTAGGCAAATCATCATTATAACTATCATTATATAATTTTTATCATAATTATTGTCCTAATTACTCGCATGATTATCATTATTACCGTCATTATTGATGGGGTTATCATCAAAATCATCCTAATTAGTAGAATTATTGCTAAAATCATCATAATCATCATTTAAACTGGAAAAAGGGGGGTTTTCGACTCATCTCTCAGAAGGCTGTATTTTGCTAGATTTCGCCGGTTTTTCGACTTTTTGGATTTTTCTCCTTTTAGCCTTTTTCTCATTATAGATGGGCTTTATGATGATAATTATCATCATTATTGTCATTATCATCATCATTATTATCATTACTGTGATTATTGCCCTAATTACCCTTAATATAGTCATTATAATAATCATTATCTTAATTATTAATGTCATTTTCATTATTATAATGATTTTAATAATGATAATGGCAATAATGATAATTCTAGAAAGAATAACAACAATAAAATTTATTATAATAACAATAATAGCCGTGTTATAATTACTTTTATTATTATTTCTGTTATCATTGTCGTTATTATTAGTGTTATTAGTAGGAAATTATTAGAATTGTGTTGATTATTGCTATTATTGCAATTATTACGCAAATCATCATTATAAGTATCATTGTATAATTATTATCATAATTATTGTCCAAATTACTCTCATAATTACCATTATTATCGTCATTATTGTCATTATTGATGGGGTTATCATCAAAATCATCCTAATTAGCAGAATTAATGGTAAAATCATCATAATCATCATTTAAACTGGAAAAAGGGGGGTTTTCGAGTCATCTCTCAGAAGGCTGTATTTTGCTAGATTTCGCCGGTTTTTCGACTTTTTGGATTTTTCTCCTTTTAGCCTTTTTCTCATTATAGATGGGCTTTATAATGATAATTATCATCATTATTGTCATTATCATCATCATTATTATCATTACTGTCATTATTGCCCTAATTACCCTTAATATAGTCATTATAATAATCATTATCTAAATTATTAATGTCATTTTCATCATTATAATGATTTTAATAATGATATTGACAATAATGATAATTCTTGAGATAATAACAATAATGATAATGATTATAATAACAATAATGGCCGGGATATATTTAATTTTATTTTTATTTCTATCATTGTCGTTATTATTAGTGTTATTAGTAGGAAAATCATTAGAATATTGTTGAGTATTCTTATTATCGCAATTATTAGGCAAATCATCATTATAACTATCATTATATAATTTTTATCATAATTATTGTCCTAATTACTCGCATGATTATCATTATTACCGTCATTATTGATGGGGTTATCATCAAAATCATCCTAATTAGTAGAATTATTGCTAAAATCATCATAATCATCATTTAAACTGGAAAAAGGGGGGTTTTCGACTCATCTCTCAGAAGGCTGTATTTTGCTAGATTTCGCCGGTTTTTCGACTTTTGGGATTTTTCTCCTTTTAGCCTTTTTCTCATTATAGATGGGCTTTATAATGATGATTATCATTATTGTCATTATCATCATCATTATTATCATTACTGTCATTATTGCCCTAATTACCCTTAATATAGTCATTATAATAATCATTATCTTAATTATTAATGTCATTTTCATTATTATAATGATTTTAATAATGATAATGGCAATAATGATAATTCTAGAAAGAATAACAACAATAAAATTTATTATAATAACAATAATAGCCGTGTTATAATTACTTTTATTATTATTTCTGTTATCATTGTCGTTATTATTAGTGTTATTAGTAGGAAATTATTAGAATTGTCTTGATTATTGCTATTATTGCAATTATTACGCAAATCATCATTATAAGTATCATTGTATAATTATTATCATAATTATTGTCCAAATTACTCTCATAATTACCATTATTATCGTCATTATTGTCATTATTGATGGGGTTATCATCAAAATCATCCTAATTAGCAGAATTAATGGTAAAATCATCATAATCATCATTTAAACTGGAAAAAGGGGGGTTTTCGAGTCATCTCTCAGAAGGCTGTATTTTGCTAGATTTCGCCGGTTTTTCGACTTTTTGGATTTTTCTCCTTTTAGCCTTTTTCTCATTATAGATGGGCTTTATAATGATAATTATCATCATTATTGTCATTATCATCATCATTATTATCATTACTGTGATTATTGCCCTAATTACCCTTAATATAGTCATTATAATAATCATTATCTTAATTATTAATGTCATTTTCATTATTATAATGATTTTAATAATGATAATGGCAATAATGATAATTCTAGAAAGAATAATAACAATAAAATTTATTATAATAACAATAATAGCCGTGTTATAATTACTTTTATTATTATTTCTGTTATCATTGTCGTTATTATTAGTGTTATTAGTAGGAAATTATTAGAATTGTGTTGATTATTGCTATTATTGCAATTATTACGCAAATCATCATTATAAGTATCATTGTATAATTATTATCATAATTATTGTCCAAATTACTCTCATAATTACCATTATTATCGTCATTATTGTCATTATTGATGGGGTTATCATCAAAATCATCCTAATTAGCAGAATTAATGGTAAAATCATCATAATCATCATTTAAACTGGAAAAAGGGGGGTTTTCGAGTCATCTCTCAGAAGGCTGTATTTTGCTAGATTTCGCCGGTTTTTCGACTTTTTGGATTTTTCTCCTTTTAGCCTTTTTCTCATTATAGATGGGCTTTATAATGATAATTATCATCATTATTGTCATTATCATCATCATTATTATCATTACTGTCATTATTGCCCTAATTACCCTTAATATAGTCATTATAATAATCATTATCTAAATTATTAATGTCATTTTCATCATTATAATGATTTTAATAATGATATTGACAATAATGATAATTCTTGAGATAATAACAATAATGATAATGATTATAATAACAATAATGGCCGGGATATATTTAATTTTATTTTTATTTCTATCATTGTCGTTATTATTAGTGTTATTAGTAGGAAAATCATTAGAATATTGTTGAGTATTCTTATTATCGCAATTATTAGGCAAATCATCATTATAACTATCATTATATAATTTTTATCATAATTATTGTCCTAATTACTCGCATGATTATCATTATTACCGTCATTATTGATGGGGTTATCATCAAAATCATCCTAATTAGTAGAATTATTGCTAAAATCATCATAATCATCATTTAAACTGGAAAAAGGGGGGTTTTCGACTCATCTCTCAGAAGGCTGTATTTTGCTAGATTTCGCCGGTTTTTCGACTTTTGGGATTTTTCTCCTTTTAGCCTTTTTCTCATTATAGATGGGCTTTATAATGATAATTATCATCATTATTGTCATTATCATCATCATTATTATCATTACTGTGATTATTGCCCTAATTACCCTTAATATAGTCATTATAATAATCATTATCTTAATTATTAATGTCATTTTCATTATTATAATGATTTTAATAATGATAATGGCAATAATGATAATTCTAGAAAGAATAACAACAATAAAATTTATTATAATAACAATAATAGCCGTGTTATAATTACTTTTATTATTATTTCTGTTATCATTGTCGTTATTATTAGTGTTATTAGTAGGAAATTATTAGAATTGTGTTGATTATTGCTATTATTGCAATTATTACGCAAATCATCATTATAAGTATCATTGTATAATTATTATCATAATTATTGTCCAAATTACTCTCATAATTACCATTATTATCGTCATTATTGTCATTATTGATGGGGTTATCATCAAAATCATCCTAATTAGCAGAATTAATGGTAAAATCATCATAATCATCATTTAAACTGGAAAAAGGGGGGTTTTCGAGTCATCTCTCAGAAGGCTGTATTTTGCTAGATTTCGCCGGTTTTTCGACTTTTTGGATTTTTCTCCTTTTAGCCTTTTTCTCATTATAGATGGGCTTTATAATGATAATTATCATCATTATTGTCATTATCATCATCATTATTATCATTACTGTCATTATTGCCCTAATTACCCTTAATATAGTCATTATAATAATCATTATCTAAATTATTAATGTCATTTTCATCATTATAATGATTTTAATAATGATATTGACAATAATGATAATTCTTGAGATAATAACAATAATGATAATGATTATAATAACAATAATGGCCGGGATATATTTAATTTTATTTTGATTTCTATCATTGTCGTTATTATTAGTGTTATTAGTAGGAAAATCATTAGAATATTGTTGAGTATTCTTATTATCGCAATTATTAGGCAAATCATCATTATAACTATCATTATATAATTTTTATCATAATTATTGTCCTAATTACTCGCATGATTATCATTATTACCGTCATTATTGATGGGGTTATCATCAAAATCATCCTAATTAGTAGAATTATTGCTAAAATCATCATAATCATCATTTAAACTGGAAAAAGGGGGGTTTTCGACTCATCTCTCAGAAGGCTGTATTTTGCTAGATTTCGCCGGTTTTTCGACTTTTGGGATTTTTCTCCTTTTAGCCTTTTTCTCATTATAGATGGGCTTTATAATGATAATTATCATCATTATTGTCATTATCATCATCATTATTATCATTACTGTCATTATTGCCCTAATTACCCTTAATATAGTCATTATAATAATCATTATCTTAATTATTAATGTCATTTTCATTATTATAATGATTTTAATAATGATAATGGCAAT
>NC_091589.1:18816322-18832323 GCF_042767895.1 Penaeus vannamei
TGCTAGATTTCGCCGGTTTTTCGACTTTTTGGATTTTTCTCCTTTTAGCCTTTTTCTCATTATAGATGGGCTTTATAATGATAATTATCATCATTATTGTCATTATCATCATCATTATTATCATTACTGTCATTATTGCCCTAATTACCCTTAATATAGTCATTATAATAATCATTATCTAAATTATTAATGTCATTTTCATCATTATAATGATTTTAATAATGATATTGACAATAATGATAATTCTTGAGATAATAACAATAATGATAATGATTATAATAACAATAATAATAATGATTATAATAAGAATAATGGCCGGGATATATTTAATTTTATTTTTATTTCTATCATTGTCGTTATTATTAGTGTTATTAGTAGGAAAATCATTAGAATATTGTTGAGTATTCTTATTATCGCAATTATTAGGCAAATCATCATTATAACTATCATTATATAATTTTTATCATAATTATTGTCCTAATTACTCGCATGATTATCATTATTACCGTCATTATTGATGGGGTTATCATCAAAATCATCCTAATTAGTAGAATTATTGCTAAAATCATCATAATCATCATTTAAACTGGAAAAAGGGGGGTTTTCGACTCATCTCTCAGAAGGCTGTATTTTGCTAGATTTCGCCGGTTTTTCGACTTTTGGGATTTTTCTCCTTTTAGCCTTTTTCTCATTATAGATGGGCTTTATAATGATAATTATCATCATTATTGTCATTATCATCATCATTATTATCATTACTGTCATTATTGCCCTAATTACCCTTAATATAGTCATTATAATAATCATTATCTTAATTATTAATGTCATTTTCATTATTATAATGATTTTAATAATGATAATGGCAATAATGATAATTCTAGAAAGAATAACAACAATAAAATTTATTATAATAACAATAATAGCCGTGTTATAATTACTTTTATTATTATTTCTGTTATCATTGTCGTTATTATTAGTGTTATTAGTAGGAAATTATTAGAATTGTGTTGATTATTGCTATTATTGCAATTATTACGCAAATCATCATTATAAGTATCATTGTATAATTATTATCATAATTATTGTCCAAATTACTCTCATAATTACCATTATTACCGTCATTATTGTCATTATTGATGGGGTTATCATCAAAATCATCCTAATTAGCAGAATTAATGGTAAAATCATCATAATCATCATTTAAACTGGAAAAAGGGGGGTTTTCGACTCATCTCTCAGAAGGCTGTATTTTGCTAGATTTCGCCGGTTTTTCGACTTTTTGGATTTTTCTCCTTTTAGCCTTTTTCTCATTATAGATGGGCTTTATAATGATAATTATCATCATTATTGTCATTATCATCATCATTATTATCATTACTGTCATTATTGCCCTAATTACCCTTAATATAGTCATTATAATAATCATTATCTAAATTATTAATGTCATTTTCATCATTATAATGATTTTAATAATGATATTGACAATAATGATAATTCTTGAGATAATAACAATAATGATAATGATTATAATAACAATAATGGCCGGGATATATTTAATTTTATTTTTATTTCTATCATTGTCGTTATTATTAGTGTTATTAGTAGGAAAATCATTAGAATATTGTTGAGTATTCTTATTATCGCAATTATTAGGCAAATCATCATTATAACTATCATTATATAATTTTTATCATAATTATTGTCCTAATTACTCGCATGATTATCATTATTACCGTCATTATTGATGGGGTTATCATCAAAATCATCCTAATTAGTAGAATTATTGCTAAAATCATCATAATCATCATTTAAACTGGAAAAAGGGGGGTTTTCGACTCATCTCTCAGAAGGCTGTATTTTGCTAGATTTCGCCGGTTTTTCGACTTTTGGGATTTTTCTCCTTTTAGCCTTTTTCTCATTATAGATGGGCTTTATAATGATAATTATCATCATTATTGTCATTATCATCATCATTATTATCATTACTGTCATTATTGCCCTAATTACCCTTAATATAGTCATTATAATAATCATTATCTTAATTATTAATGTCATTTTCATTATTATAATGATTTTAATAATGATAATGGCAATAATGATAATTCTAGAAAGAATAACAACAATAAAATTTATTATAATAACAATAATAGCCGTGTTATAATTACTTTTATTATTATTTCTGTTATCATTGTCGTTATTATTAGTGTTATTAGTAGGAAATTATTAGAATTGTGTTGATTATTGCTATTATTGCAATTATTACGCAAATCATCATTATAAGTATCATTGTATAATTATTATCATAATTATTGTCCAAATTACTCTCATAATTACCATTATTATCGTCATTATTGTCATTATTGATGGGGTTATCATCAAAATCATCCTAATTAGCAGAATTAATGGTAAAATCATCATAATCATCATTTAAACTGGAAAAAGGGGGGTTTTCGAGTCATCTCTCAGAAGGCTGTATTTTGCTAGATTTCGCCGGTTTTTCGACTTTTTGGATTTTTCTCCTTTTAGCCTTTTTCTCATTATAGATGGGCTTTATAATGATAATTATCATCATTATTGTCATTATCATCATCATTATTATCATTACTGTCATTATTGCCCTAATTACCCTTAATATAGTCATTATAATAATCATTATCTAAATTATTAATGTCATTTTCATCATTATAATGATTTTAATAATGATATTGACAATAATGATAATTCTTGAGATAATAACAATAATGATATTGATTATAATAACAATAATGGCCGGGATATATCTAATTTTATTTTTATTTCTATCATTGTCCTTATTATTAGTGTCATTAGTAGGAAAATCATTAGAATATTGTTGAGTATTCTTATTATCGCAATTATTAGGCAAATCATCATTATAACTATCATTATATAATTTTTATCATAATTATTGTCCTAATTACTCGCATGATTATCATTATTACCGTCATTATTGATGGGGTTATCATCAAAATCATCCTAATTAGTAGAATTATTGCTAAAATCATCATAATCATCATTTAAACTGGAAAAAGGGGGGTTTTCGAGTCATCTCTCAGAAGGCTGTATTTTGCTAGATTTCGCCGGTTTTTCGACTTTTGGGATTTTTCTCCTTTTAGCCTTTTTCTCATTATAGATGGGCTTTATGATGATAATTATCATCATTATTGTCATTATCATCATCATTATTATCATTACTGTGATTATTGCCCTAATTACCCTTAATATAGTCATTATAATAATCATTATCTTAATTATTAATGTCATTTTCATTATTATAATGATTTTAATAATGACAATGGCAATAATGATAATTCTAGAAAGAATAACAACAATAAAATTTATTATAATAACAATAATAGCCGTGTTATAATTACTTTTATTATCATTTCTGTTATCATTGTCGTTATTATTAGTGTTATTAGTAGGAAATTATTAGAATTGTGTTGATTATTGCTATTATTGCAATTATTACGCAAATCATCATTATAAGTATCATTGTATAATTATTATCATAATTATTGTCCAAATTACTCTCATAATTACCATTATTATCGTCATTATTGTCATTATTGATGGGGTTATCATCAAAATCATCCTAATTAGCAGAATTAATGGTAAAATCATCATAATCATCATTTAAACTGGAAAAAGGGGGGTTTTCGAGTCATCTCTCAGAAGGCTGTATTTTGCTAGATTTCGCCGGTTTTTCGACTTTTTGGATTTTTCTCCTTTTAGCCTTTTTCTCATTATAGATGGGCTTTATAATGATAATTATCATCATTATTGTCATTATCATCATCATTATTATCATTACTGTCATTATTGCCCTAATTACCCTTAATATAGTCATTATAATAATCATTATCTAAATTATTAATGTCATTTTCATCATTATAATGATTTTAATAATGATATTGACAATAATGATAATTCTTGAGATAATAACAATAATGATAATGATTATAATAACAATAATGATAATGATTATAATAAGAATAATGGCCGGGATATATTTAATTTTATTTTTATTTCTATCATTGTCGTTATTATTAGTGTTATTAGTAGGAAAATCATTAGAATATTGTTGAGTATTCTTATTATCGCAATTATTAGGCAAATCATTATAACTATCATTATATAATTTTTATCATAATTATTGTCCTAATTACTCGCATGATTATCATTATTACCGTCATTATTGATGGGGTTATCATCAAAATCATCCTAATTAGTAGAATTATTGCTAAAATCATCATAATCATCATTTAAACTGGAAAAAGGGGGGTTTTCGACTCATCTCTCAGAAGGCTGTATTTTGCTAGATTTCGCCGGTTTTTCGACTTTTGGGATTTTTCTCCTTTTAGCCTTTTTCTCATTATAGATGGGCTTTATAATGATAATTATCATCATTATTGTCATTATCATCATCATTATTATCATTACTGTGATTATTGCCCTTATTACCCTTAATATAGTCATTATAATAATCATTATCTTAATTATTAATGTCATTTTCATTATTATAATGATTTTAATAATGATAATGGCAATAATGATAATTCTAGAAAGAATAACAACAATAAAATTTATTATAATAACAATAATAGCCGTGTTATAATTACTTTTATTATTATTTCTGTTATCATTGTCGTTATTATTAGTGTTATTAGTAGGAAATTATTAGAATTGTCTTGATTATTGCTATTATTGCAATTATTACGTAAATCATCATTATAAGTATCATTGTATAATTATTATCATAATTATTGTCCAAATTACTCTCATAATTACCATTATTATCGTCATTATTGTCATTATTGATGGGGTTATCATCAAAATCATCCTAATTAGCAGAATTAATGGTAAAATCATCATAATCATCATTTAAACTGGAAAAAGGGGGGTTTTCGAGTCATCTCTCAGAAGGCTGTATTTTGCTAGATTTCGCCGGTTTTTCGACTTTTTGGATTTTTCTCCTTTTAGCCTTTTTCTCATTATAGATGGGCTTTATAATGATAATTATCATCATTATTGTCATTATCATCATCATTATTATCATTACTGTCATTATTGCCCTAATTACCCTTAATATAGTCATTATAATAATCATTATCTAAATTATTAATGTCATTTTCATCATTATAATGATTTTAATAATGATATTGACAATAATGATAATTCTTGAGATAATAACAATAATGATAATGATTATAATAACAATAATGGCCGGGATATATTTAATTTTATTTTGATTTCTATCATTGTCGTTATTGTTAGTGTTATTAGTAGGAAAATCATTAGAATATTGTTGAGTATTCTTATTATCGCAATTATTAGGCAAATCATCATTATAACTATCATTATATAATTTTTATCATAATTATTGTCCTAATTACTCGCATATTTATCATTATTACCGTCATTATTGATGGGGTTATCATCAAAATCATCCTAATTAGTAGAATTATTGCTAAAATCATCATAATCATCATTTAAACTGGAAAAAGGGGGGTTTTCGACTCATCTCTCAGAAGGCTGTATTTTGCTAGATTTCGCCGGTTTTTCGACTTTTGGGATTTTTCTCCTTTTAGCCTTTTTCTCATTATAGATGGGCTTTATAATGATAATTATCATCATTATTGTCATTATCATCATCATTATTATCATTACTGTGATTATTGCCCTAATTACCCTTAATATAGTCATTATAATAATCATTATCTTAATTATTAATGTCATTTTCATTATTATAATGATTTTAATAATGATAATGGCAATAATGATAATTCTAGAAAGAATAACAATAAAATTTATTATAATAACAATAATAGCCGTGTTATAATTACTTTTATTATTATTTCTGTTATCATTGTCGTTATTATTAGTGTTATTAGTAGGAAATTATTAGAATTGTGTTGATTATTGCTATTATTGCAATTATTACGCAAATCATCATTATAAGTATCATTGTATAATTATTATCATAATTATTGTCCAAATTACTCTCATAATTACCATTATTATCGTCATTATTGTCATTATTGATGGGGTTATCATCAAAATCATCCTAATTAGCAGAATTAATGGTAAAATCATCATAATCATCATTTAAACTGGAAAAAGGGGGGTTTTCGAGTCATCTCTCAGAAGGCTGTATTTTGCTAGATTTCGCCGGTTTTTCGACTTTTTGGATTTTTCTCCTTTTAGCCTTTTTCTCATTATAGATGGGCTTTATAATGATAATTATCATCATTATTGTCATTATCATCATCATTATTATCATTACTGTCATTATTGCCCTAATTACCCTTAATATAGTCATTATAATAATCATTATCTAAATTATTAATGTCATTTTCATCATTATAATGATTTTAATAATGATATTGACAATAATGATAATTCTTGAGATAATAACAATAATGATAATGATTATAATAACAATAATGGCCGGGATATATTTAATTTTATTTTTATTTCTATCATTGTCGTTATTATTAGTGTTATTAGTAGGAAAATCATTAGAATATTGTTGAGTATTCTTATTATCGCAATTATTAGGCAAATCATCATTATAACTATCATTATATAATTTTTATCATAATTATTGTCCTAATTACTCGCATGATTATCATTATTACCGTCATTATTGATGGAGTTATCATTAAATCATCCTAATTAGTAGAATTATTGCTAAAATCATCATAATCATCATCTAAACTGGAAAAAGGGGGGTTTTCGACTCATCTCTCAGAAGGCTGTATTTTGCTAGATTTCGCCGGTTTTTCGACTTTTGGGATTTTTCTCCTTTTAGCCTTTTTCTCATTATAGATGGGCTTTATAATGATAATTATCATCATTATTGTCATTATCATCATCATTATTATCATTACTGTGATTATTGCCCTAATTACCCTTAATATAGTCATTATAATAATCATTATCTTAATTATTAATGTCATTTTCATTATTATAATGATTTTAATAATGATAATGGCAATAATGATAATTCTAGAAAGAATAACAACAATAAAATTTATTATAATAACAATAATAGCCGTGTTATAATTACTTTTATTATTATTTCTGTTATCATTGTCGTTATTATTAGTGTTATTAGTAGGAAATTATTAGAATTGTGTTGATTATTGCTATTATTGCAATTATTACGCAAATCATCATTATAAGTATCATTGTATAATTATTATCATAATTATTGTCCAAATTACTCTCATAATTACCATTATTATCGTCATTATTGTCATTATTGATGGGGTTATCATCAAAATCATCCTAATTAGCAGAATTAATGGTAAAATCATCATAATCATCATTTAAACTGGAAAAAGGGGGGTTTTCGAGTCATCTCTCAGAAGGCTGTATTTTGCTAGATTTCGCTGGTTTTTCGACTTTTTGGATTTTTCTCCTTTTAGCCTTTTTCTCATTATAGATGGGCTTTATAATGATAATTATCATCATTATTGTCATTATCATCATCATTATTATCATTACTGTCATTATTGCCCTAATTACCCTTAATATAGTCATTATAATAATCATTATCTAAATTATTAATGTCATTTTCATCATTTTAATGATTTTAATAATGATATTGACAATAATGATAATTCTTGAGATAATAACAATAATGATAATGGTTATAATAAGAATAATGGCCGGGATATATTTAATTTTATTTTGATTTCTATCATTGTCGTTATTATTAGTGTTATTAGTAGGAAAATCATTAGAATATTGTTGAGTGTTCTTATTATCGCAATTATTAGGCATATCATCATTATAACTATCATTATATAATTTTTATCATAATTATTGTCCTAATTACTCGCATGATTATCATTATTACCGTCATTATTGATGGGGTTATCATCAAAATCATCCTAATTAGTAGAATTATTGCTAAAATCATCATAATCATCATTTAAACTGGAAAAAGGGGGGTTTTCGACTCATCTCTCAGAAGGCTGTATTTTGCTAGATTTCGCCGGTTTTTCGACTTTTGGGATTTTTCTCCTTTTAGCCTTTTTCTCATTATAGATGGGCTTTATAATGATAATTATCATCATTATTGTCATTATCATCATCATTATTATCATTACTGTGATTATTGCCCTAATTACCCTTAATATAGTCATTATAATAATCATTATCTTAATTATTAATGTCATTTTCATTATTATAATGATTTTAATAATGATAATGGCAATAATGATAATTCTAGAAAGAATAACAACAATAAAATTTATTATAATAACAATAATAGCCGTGTTATAATTTTATTATTATTTCTGTTATCATTGTCGTTATTATTAGTGTTATTAGTAGGAAATTATTAGAATTGTGTTGATTATTGCTATTATTGCAATTATTACGCAAATCATCATTATAAGTATCATTGTATAATTATTATCATAATTATTGTCCAAATTACTCTCATAATTACCATTATTATCGTCATTATTGTCATTATTGATGGGGTTATCATCAAAATCATCCTAATTAGCAGAATTAATGGTAAAATCATCATAATCATCATTTAAACTGGAAAAAGGGGGGTTTTCGAGTCATCTCTCAGAAGGCTGTATTTTGCTAGATTTCGCCGGTTTTTCGACTTTTTGGATTTTTCTCCTTTTAGCCTTTTTCTCATTATAGATGGGCTTTATAATGATAATTATCATCATTATTGTCATTATCATCATCATTATTATCATTACTGTCATTATTGCCCTAATTACCCTTAATATAGTCATTATAATAATCATTATCTAAATTATTAATGTCATTTTCATCATTATAATGATTTTAATAATGATATTGACAATAATGATAATTCTTGAGATAATAACAATAATGATAATGATTATAATAACAATAATGGCCGGGATATATTTAATTTTATTTTTATTTCTATCATTGTCGTTATTATTAGTGTTATTAGTAGGAAAATCATTAGAATATTGTTGAGTGTTCTTATTATCGCAATTATTAGGCAAATCATCATTATAACTATCATTATATAATTTTTATCATAATTATTGTCCTAATTACTCGCATGATTATCATTATTACCGTCATTATTGATGGGGTTATCATCAAAATCATCCTAATTAGTAGAATTATTGCTAAATTCATCATAATCATCATTTAAACTGGAAAAAGGGGGGTTTTCGACTCATCTCTCAGAAGGCTGTATTTTGCTAGATTTCGCCGGTTTTTCGACTTTTGGGATTTTTCTCCTTTTAGCCTTTTTCTCATTATAGATGGGCTTTATAATGATAATTATCATCATTATTGTCATTATCATCATCATTATTATCATTACTGTCATTATTGCCCTAATTACCCTTAATATAGTCATTATAATAATCATTATCTTAATTATTAATGTCATTTTCATTATTATAATGATTTTAATAATGATAATGGCAATAATGATAATTCTAGAAAGAATAACAACAATAAAATTTATTAAAATAACAATAATAGCCGTGTTATAATTTTATTACTATTTCTGTTATCATTGTCGTTATTATTAGTGTTATTAGTAGGAAATTATTAGAATTGTGTTGATTATTGCTATTATTGCAATTATTACGCAAATCATCATTATAAGTATCATTGTATAATTATTATCATAATTATTGTCCAAATTCCTCTCATAATTACCATTATTATCGTCATTATTGTCATTATTGATGGGGTTATCATCAAAATCATCCTAATTAGCAGAATTAATGGTAAAATCATCATAATCATCATTTAAACTGGAAAAAGGGGGGTTTTCGAGTCATCTCTCAGAAGGCTGTATTTTGCTAGATTTCGCCGGTTTTTCGACTTTTTGGATTTTTCTCCTTTTAGCCTTTTTCTCATTATAGATGGGCTTTATAATGATAATTATCATCATTATTGTCATTATCATCATCATTATTATCATTACTGTCATTATTGCCCTAATTACCCTTAATATAGTCATTATAATAATCATTATCTAAATTATTAATGTCATTTTCATCATTATAATGATTTTAATAATGATATTGAATATAATGATAATTCTTGAGATAATAACAATAATGATATTGATTATAATAACAATAATGGCCGGGATATATTTAATTTTATTTTTATTTCTATCATTGTCCTTATTATTAGTGTTATTAGTAGGAAAATCATTAGAATATTGTTGAGTATTCTTATTATCGCAATTATTAGGCAAATCATCATTATAACTATCATTATATAATTTTTATCATAATTATTGTCCTAATTACTCGCATGATTATCATTATTACCGTCATTATTGATGGGGTTATCATCAAAATCATCCTAATTAGTAGAATTATTGCTAAAATCATCATAATCATCATTTAAACTGGAAAAGGGGGGGTTTTCGAGTCATCTCTCAGAAGGCTGTATTTTGCTAGATTTCGCCGGTTTTTCGACTTTTGGGATTTTTCTCCTTTTAGCCTTTTTCTCATTATAGATGGGCTTTATGATGATAATTATCATCATTATTGTCATTATCATCATCATTATTATCATTACTGTGATTATTGCCCTAATTACCCTTAATATAGTCATTATAATAATCATTATCTTAATTATTAATGTCATTTTCATTATTATAATGATTTTAATAATGATAATGGCAATAATGATAATTCTAGAAAGAATAACAACAATAAAATTTATTATAATAACAATAATAGCCGTGTTATAATTACTTTTATTATCATTTCTGTTATCATTGTCGTTATTATTAGTGTTATTAGTAGGAAATTATTAGAATTGTGTTGATTATTGCTATTATTGCAATTATTACGCAAATCATCATTATAAGTATCATTGTATAATTATTATCATAATTATTGTCCAAATTACTCTCATAATTACCATTATTATCGTCATTATTGTCATTATTGATGGGGTTATCATCAAAATCATCCTAATTAGCAGAATTAATGGTAAAATCATCATAATCATCATTTAAACTGGAAAAAGGGGGGTTTTCGAGTCATCTCTCAGAAGGCTGTATTTTGCTAGATTTCGCCGGTTTTTCGACTTTTTGGATTTTTCTCCTTTTAGCCTTTTTCTCATTATAGATGGGCTTTATAATGATAATTATCATCATTATTGTCATTATCATCATCATTATTATCATTACTGTCATTATTGCCCTAATTACCCTTAATATAGTCATTATAATAATCATTATCTAAATTATTAATGTCATTTTCATCATTATAATGATTTTAATAATGATATTGACAATAATGATAATTCTTGAGATAATAACAATAATGATAATGATTATAATAACAATAATGGCCGGGATATATTTAATTTTATTTTTATTTCTATCATTGTCGTTATTATTAGTGTTATTAGTAGGAAAATCATTAGAATATTGTTGAGTATTCTTATTATCGCAATTATTAGGCAAATCATTATAACTATCATTATATAATTTTTATCATAATTATTGTCCTAATTACTCGCATGATTATCATTATTACCGTCATTATTGATGGGGTTATCATCAAAATCATCCTAATTAGTAGAATTATTGCTAAAATCATCATAATCATCATTTAAACTGGAAAAAGGGGGGTTTTCGACTCATCTCTCAGAAGGCTGTATTTTGCTAGATTTCGCCGGTTTTTCGACTTTTGGGATTTTTCTCCTTTTAGCCTTTTTCTCATTATAGATGGGCTTTATAATGATAATTATCATCATTATTGTCATTATCATCATCATTATTATCATTACTGTGATTATTGCCCTAATTACCCTTAATATAGTCATTATAATAATCATTATCTTAATTATTAATGTCATTTTCATTATTATAATGATTTTAATAATGATAATGGCAATAATGATAATTCTAGAAAGAATAACAACAATAAAATTTATTATAATAACAATAATAGCCGTGTTATAATTACTTTTATTATTATTTCTGTTATCATTGTCGTTATTATTAGTGTTATTAGTAGGAAATTATTAGAATTGTCTTGATTATTGCTATTATTGCAATTATTACGTAAATCATCATTATAAGTATCATTGTATAATTATTATCATAATTATTGTCCAAATTACTCTCATAATTACCATTATTATCGTCATTATTGTCATTATTGATGGGGTTATCATCAAAATCATCCTAATTAGCAGAATTAATGGTAAAATCATCATAATCATCATTTAAACTGGAAAAAGGGGGGTTTTCGAGTCATCTCTCAGAAGGCTGTATTTTGCTAGATTTCGCCGGTTTTTCGACTTTTTGGATTTTTCTCCTTTTAGCCTTTTTCTCATTATAGATGGGCTTTATAATGATAATTATCATCATTATTGTCATTATCATCATCATTATTATCATTACTGTCATTATTGCCCTAATTACCCTTAATATAGTCATTATAATAATCATTATCTAAATTATTAATGTCATTTTCATCATTATAATGATTTTAATAATGATATTGACAATAATGATAATTCTTGAGATAATAACAATAATGATAATGATTATAATAACAATAATGGCCGGGATATATTTAATTTTATTTTTATTTCTATCATTGTCGTTATTATTAGTGTTATTAGTAGGAAAATCATTAGAATATTGTTGAGTATTCTTATTATCGCAATTATTAGGCAAATCATCATTATAACTATCATTATATAATTTTTATCATAATTATTGTCCTAATTACTCGCATGATTATCATTATTACCGTCATTATTGATGGGGTTATCATCAAAATCATCCTAATTAGTAGAATTATTGCTAAAATCATCATAATCATCATTTAAACTGGAAAAAGGGGGGTTTTCGACTCATCTCTCAGAAGGCTGTATTTTGCTAGATTTCGCCGGTTTTTCGACTTTTGGGATTTTTCTCCTTTTAGCCTTTTTCTCATTATAGATGGGCTTTATAATGATAATTATCATCATTATTGTCATTATCATCATCATTATTATCATTACTGTGATTATTGCCCTAATTACCCTTAATATAGTCATTATAATAATCATTATCTTAATTATTAATGTCATTTTCATTATTATAATGATTTTAATAATGATAATGGCAATAATGATAATTCTAGAAAGAATAACAATAAAATTTATTATAATAACAATAATAGCCGTGTTATAATTACTTTTATTATTATTTCTGTTATCATTGTCGTTATTATTAGTGTTATTAGTAGGAAATTATTAGAATTGTGTTGATTATTGCTATTATTGCAATTATTACGCAAATCATCATTATAAGTATCATTGTATAATTATTATCATAATTATTGTCCAAATTACTCTCATAATTACCATTATTATCGTCATTATTGTCATTATTGATGGGGTTATCATCAAAATCATCCTAATTAGCAGAATTAATGGTAAAATCATCATAATCATCATTTAAACTGGAAAAAGGGGGGTTTTCGAGTCATCTCTCAGAAGGCTGTATTTTGCTAGATTTCGCCGGTTTTTCGACTTTTTGGATTTTTCTCCTTTTAGCCTTTTTCTCATTATAGATGGGCTTTATAATGATAATTATCATCATTATTGTCATTATCATCATCATTATTATCATTACTGTCATTATTGCCCTAATTACCCTTAATATAGTCATTATAATAATCATTATCTAAATTATTAATGTCATTTTCATCATTATAATGATTTTAATAATGATATTGACAATAATGATAATTCTTGAGATAATAACAATAATGATAATGATTATAATAACAATAATGGCCGGGATATATTTAATTTTATTTTTATTTCTATCATTGTCGTTATTATTAGTGTTATTAGTAGGAAAATCATTAGAATATTGTTGAGTATTCTTATTATCGCAATTATTAGGCAAATCATCATTATAACTATCATTATATAATTTTTATCATAATTATTGTCCTAATTACTCGCATGATTATCATTATTACCGTCATTATTGATGGGGTTATCATCAAAATCATCCTAATTAGTAGAATTATTGCTAAAATCATCATAATCATCATTTAAACTGGAAAAAGGGGGGTTTTCGACTCATCTCTCAGAAGGCTGTATTTTGCTAGATTTCGCCGGTTTTTCGACTTTTGGGATTTTTCTCCTTTTAGCCTTTTTCTCATTATAGATGGGCTTTATAATGATGATTATCATCATTATTGTCATTATCATCATCATTATTATCATTACTGTGATTATTGCCCTAATTACCCTTAATATAGTCATTATAATAATCATTATCTTAATTATTAATGTCATTTTCATTATTATAATGATTTTAATAATGATAATGGCAATAATGATAATTCTAGAAAGAATAACAACAATAAAATTTATTATAATAACAATAATAGCCGTGTTATAATTACTTTTATTATTATTTCTGTTATCATTGTCGTTATTATTAGTGTTATTAGTAGGAAATTATTAGAATTGTGTTGATTATTGCTATTATTGCAATTATTACGCAAATCATCATTATAAGTATCATTGTATAATTATTATCATAATTATTGTCCAAATTACTCTCATAATTACCATTATTATCGTCATTATTGTCATTATTGATGGGGTTATCATCAAAATCATCCTAATTAGCAGAATTAATGGTAAAATCATCATAATCATCATTTAAACTGGAAAAAGGGGGGTTTTCGAGTCATCTCTCAGAAGGCTGTATTTTGCTAGATTTCGCCGGTTTTTCGACTTTTTGGATTTTTCTCCTTTTAGCCTTTTTCTCATTATAGATGGGCTTTATAATGATAATTATCATCATTATTGTCATTATCATCATCATTATTATCATTACTGTCATTATTGCCCTAATTACCCTTAATATAGTCATTATAATAATCATTATCTAAATTATTAATGTCATTTTCATCATTATAATGATTTTAATAATGATATTGACAATAATGATAATTCTTGAGATAATAACAATAATGATAATGATTATAATAACAATAATGGCCGGGATATATTTAATTTTATTTTTATTTCTATCATTGTCGTTATTATTAGTGTTATTAGTAGGAAAATCATTAGAATATTGTTGAGTATTCTTATTATCGCAATTATTAGGCAAATCATCATTATAACTATCATTATATAATTTTTATCATAATTATTGTCCTAATTACTCGCATGATTATCATTATTACCGTCATTATTGATGGGGTTATCATCAAAATCATCCTAATTAGTAGAATTATTGCTAAAATCATCATAATCATCATTTAAACTGGAAAAAGGGGGGTTTTCGACTCATCTCTCAGAAGGCTGTATTTTGCTAGATTTCGCCGGTTTTTCGACTTTTGGGATTTTTCTCCTTTTAGCCTTTTTCTCATTATAGATGGGCTTTATAATGATAATTATCATCATTATTGTCATTATCATCATCATTATTATCATTACTGTCATTATTGCCCTAATTACCCTTAATATAGTCATTATAATAATCATTATCTTAATTATTAATGTCATTTTCATTATTATAATGATTTTAATAATGATAATGGCAATAATGATAATTCTAGAAAGAATAACAACAATAAAATTTATTATAATAACAATAATAGCCGTGTTATAATTACTTTTATTATTATTTCTGTTATCATTGTCGTTATTATTAGTGTTATTAGTAGGAAATTATTAGAATTGTGTTGATTATTGCTATTATTGCAATTATTACGCAAATCATCATTATAAGTATCATTGTATAATTATTATCATAATTATTGTCCAAATTACTCTCATAATTACCATTATTATCGTCATTATTGTCATTATTGATGGGGTTATCATCAAAATCATCCTAATTAGCAGAATTAATGGTAAAATCATCATAATCATCATTTAAACTGGAAAAAGGGGGGTTTTCGAGTCATCTCTCAGAAGGCTGTATTTTGCTAGATTTCGCCGGTTTTTCG